>NC_086320.1:213038274-213183274 GCF_036172605.1 Pelobates fuscus | reverse complement strand
TGACAGGAAGCCAAGATAGATGCACCTAACTCGAGCACAGAGGTAAACACATCCATGTGGATTTTTACATTTCATTTTATTTTTCAGACCTTACAAATACATATTTGCGATAAATAGAGGTAAGTAAACATATCTAAAATTCTGGGAAGTGATGGCTTCCATTTAAAAGGGCAGAGTAATCACCATAACCAATAAAGCGAATTGCAGTGGCCATGGTACAGAGTCTATAAGCAATCTCTAACAAATGTCTTTCTGTTTTGGAGCCACCTATCCAGCCACATTGCTTATACAGAATTTACTTTCAATTCAGTCCATCAAATGTATCTATATCAAAAATACCGATAAACAAAGTGTAAATTATAAATAGCTTAATGGACACATTTAATGAAACAAAATCTGCATAGGAAAATCAGCAGGCATCCTATGAATTCCATTTTTCTCAGTTCAAAGCTACCACAGACCAAATATTTTTGCTAAATACAGGTCATTTATAATGCATGTAGACATATCTGCCCTATTAGCTTGTGTGTCATAAAAATTCCCAATCTGTTTGGGTTTTTTGTGTGTAATTAGCATGAGTTTTTACTCCAAATCTCCTAATAAGGGTTGGCAGACTGTGGATGCAAATGCTTAATCACATCTGCACTGCTATAATATCCAGACGTTTCCATTGCACAAAATACTGCTAATGATAACGCTATTATTTGGCAAGAAAGGAAAACATGTAATGTATGCTTATTAATAAATACATTTTACTATCACAGTATATGAAAAAGCATTACTTGTGGGATACTGCATCCCCCAACTGAAGAAGTCGAATCCATGCACAACATTAAAAATTCAAGACACCTAATCCTCCTTGCTCCTCCCACAGTTAATTCCTCCCAGTTGGATGTCTAGTCAAGCAGAAGAGAAGCAAATCAATTGGACAAAGGGCCATAGGGACTCCAGTACCAGGAGAGCAAGAGCAACACAAAGGGATCCAGGTTGCTCTTTTATTTAGTTAACGTTAACTTTTATAACTTTAAAGTATAAGCAGCACTGCCATTTAGTGTCCACCCTCTGCATGCAGACACTGAACTTTCCTCATAGAGATGCATTGATTCACGTCACCTCTATGAGGAGGTGCTGATTGGCCAGGGCTGTGTTTGACTTGTGCTGGCCCTGGCCCTGATCTGCCTCATTGACAGTCTTAGCCAATCCTATGGGGAAGCACTGTGTTTGGCTTAGACCACCACTTCTAATGATGTCAGCAGACAGAATCAGTTTACAGGCAAACAGGGGCAGAGCCAGGAGTTGCAGACTTGAATAACAATTTTACTATTTTTAAGGAGGCAAGAGGAGACCAGGGGGGCTAGATGGTGGTTCTAGAACTATAGGGGCAACCATATGTTTGTGTTCCTGACCCTATAGCACTCCTTTAATCTTTGCATTTATTTACAATCACAGATTACCTAGAAAGACAGTTGTGTTGCAACTTCATTATTATTATTATTATTATTATTATAATATTATTACTGGAATTTATAAAGTGCCAACATATTCCAATACCATACAATATAACCCCTTCATGAGCTTACAATAGTACTATTATTCATCAATGTATGGGAAGTAGCATTCTATGTGCTAAACAAATCATTGTATATGGAAAAATGAATTTGAATGCTTTAGAAATATGGCATAAAAAGAGCCAGGGCAGATGCAAGTAGAGAATATGATACATTACAAGAATTCTCTAATTTGCTCATTTCTGCTCCCCCAAACGGACAATAGGGAGACTGATTACTTGAATGCTGGCTTTAAACTGTTTGCATTTATAACCGTAATTAGCAAGCAGCATGGTTTTTGTTCAACGAGTCTGATGAGATATTTGCACTTAGACAATGCTCTTTCAGCCCAGACACTAAATAGGGGGGAGGCTGTGATGTGGTGGTTTTGCTTTTGAAGCAGATACACGGAGAGAGGGATATAATTACTTGCATTAGGCAAAGATCAATTTTAATTAAAATACAGAGAAACCCATTGGTTATTAAAGCACTGATTTTAGCCTGCTTATAGCCAAGTTTTACCTTGCATTTAATGTTGCAAATACAAAGCTATTTTAAGAAAAGGGAGAAAAGGAACAAATAAATGTTGTACCTTTAGCATGTTTTGTTGCTAAAGCACTACACAACAACAGAGTTGTAAAGGAAGTTGCATTAGATATAGAGCCACAAAAATAAAATGTAGTGTGCATGATACTAAAAACTGCAAATATCATATCACCATCCTTCCCCAAAAGCGAACGTTTGAAACACTTATGGAAACCATTTAGCAATGTTCTAAAATAGAGAGATCACATGCCCATACAAACTACTGTATGTAAAGAAACATTGACATCCTGAAAGAAAGAGTATTCTTTATTTAAGTAAAAGAGGTGCCTGTCCTATACCAGAGATCCACAAGAGTTTACTTCAAATGTTTACTCATGTGCTTTTAATGATCGTTTAATTTTTTTAGAAGTCTATGCTTTTTGCTGAAGTGTTTTATGCCGGAAGAGTTCGTCCTCTTTTTTCATTTTACAAACTGTGCACTTTTATAAATGAACCTAGTCATGCCCCTTTAGCTGTCAATCCTACAACCGGTCCTGTTACTTTCTAGTAGTTTAGCTCAGTGGAGGTAAGCTTCAAAGGCATGCAAGTCCTCAGAGCATCTGCCTTGCAAAGACTTCTCAGTGAGCTGCATTAGAAAGTTTGTGATTGGACCGCCACAGAAAGTCTGGGCTGGGCAAGGAAGTGAGGACTTGTAAAAGCTGCATACTAGATATCTACAGCTTTTGCTTGTGATTAGATAACCAGTTACCTTCTGACTATGCTATGTTGCTGAACATGGTTGTTGAGATAGAGGACACGAACAGGAAAATCATCACACAGAATCAATAAAGAGGTCGCTAATAAGGATGACCTCCCTAACCAGGCAGAAACAGATGTAATGTGGGCAGCATTGCTGAAACATCTTCTTGGTAAAAAGAGGACAAACAAAGAATGGCCCCTGCAATGGCTTGTAAGCAAAAATCTGGGGAATCTCCCAGTACCTTGGCCAAGAGATAGAGGAATGCTTGATAGAGGAATGCAGATTACCTGTAACCGTGACACGAGAGGTATGTTTATTAATTTGTTGCTTGACAACAGCTCACCTAAGGCAACACTTGCCTTTAAGAGAGCACACAATAAATGGTATGCCTCAACCATAAAAAAGTTGGTGAAGGAGGTTGGGGAGTTTGATATAGCAGAGTGCTTTTGCCTTCCAAAAAGGCTGTGTCACTGACCAATTAGCAGGAGGACTCTACAACACTGTGAGTATGTTGGCATTGTAACAAAGCAGGCCACAACTCCTGGAGGAATGTTACATTTGTGCAAAGGCAGGTCACAACTCCTGGAGGAATGTTACATTTGTGGAAAGGCAGGTCATATGTCACGCCACTGAAGGGCACCCAGAGAATATTGCGAGGATAGGCAACAGGGCACATCTCACACGGTGCCTGTGGATTGGAGGCCAGCTCAGTCCTGAAGAGGCCTGAGGTTGGACTCCCTAGGGTCACTGTAAACTGGCCTCAGTTTCCCTTGTTGACATTGGAGATCGAAGGTCAACCTCTTGACTTCCTATGTAACACTGGTGCTAACACCTCATCCGTATGTAAGGCTGAGTACCATGGCCCTAGACATACCAATGGAAGAACCTCAGTAGGTATAATTGACGTACCTGTTGACACCCCCCTAAACACGCCCTTTCAAAGTGTGCTCCGCAGGACGTTTTGTGGGCATTATTTTTATATTTATTTTAGTTGTAAACGAGAGGGACACTATCGGTCTTTAACGAATGGACGTTTAGAAATGTGTAATAGATCCCCTATACTCCACCTGAGTATATTTCAGGGATCGACCGATTATCGGTTTTACCGATATTATCGGCCGATATTCGGTATTTTCGGCAATATCGGTATTAGCCAATATAGATAAAGATATTGCCGATAATACATACCATGACCGCCAGGCTCATTACAAGCCCAGCAGTCCTGGGTGGGCCGGCAGCAAGCTGTTACTTACCTCCCAGCAGCTCCTCAGTGTAAATCTCGCGAGTCCCGCGGCCGTCAGAGCGCTGCCACGGGTTACCATGGCAACGCTCCGCACGGCACGCAGACCGTGAGATTTACACTGGGGAGCTGAAGGAGCTGCTGGGAGGTAAGTAACAGCTTGCTGCCGACCCCCCCACTGCTCAGCCAATGCCACAGTCCCCTTCCCTGGCCAGGTAACAAGCAGGGAGGGGGAATAATATATATATATAAAAAACAAAAATATTAAAAATCTAATTAAAATAACAAGTGCCCCCCCGCCCATTTTACACAAATTACATCCCTTCACAAACACACACACAGACTACATTCATTATATACACACACTACACAAACACACATTCTGCATTATACACCCTGTTCCAAATTATTATGCAAATTCTACTTAAGTGTCACAAAGATTAAATATTTTGTTTTTCAGTTTAACTCATGGATGGCATTGTGTCTCAGGGCTCTTTTGATCACTGAAAACAATCTCGGACACCTGTGATAGATTGCCAGGTGAACCATTTTCATGCAATATGGGGAAGAAAAAGGATCTCTCTGCTGCTGAAAAGAGTGAAACAGTTCAATGCCTTGGACGAGGTATGAAAACATTAGATATTTCACAAAAACTTAAGCGTGATCATCACACTATTAAGAGATTTGTGGCTGATTCAGAGCACAGACGGGTTCGTGCAGATAAAGGCACATTGAGGAAGATTTCTGCCATCGACGATTCCTAGTATATTTGCTGTAGTTCTCCAAAAATCCCCAGTGAAGCAGTGATTATAGCTCCCACTTCCCCAAACATCAGCCTAGACTTGATGAAGGGTAGAAACGAATGTGTTTATTATAGCCAACTGGCCCACTTATATACAAAATCAGGAGGCAGTAAAACATGCCCAGAACACTCCCACAAAATGGCTACACTTTTCTGTGTCAGAGGGACTCCGCATAAAAACATAAAATATTAAAATACATACAAAACATATAGGAACACCCACAATTATTATATCCCCAGATAGCCTGGACCGGTGCCCCCAAGTTGTCCAAATAGCGCTCAGATCCCACGAATACAGCCAAATCGCGGCCAGGATAAAGTTTTGACCGACCGCACATGAGGCGCCTGCCAATTTAGTTCCATAGTTTCAGTGATAGCAATGGGTCAATTTTGGGAGTTCCAAATCGTACAAAAAGGTGAATGGTTCCCCTGGCTCATAGGTAGCGTTTGTTCGCCTTGTTCGTGCAAACAAACCTACTGAACAGAGGTCTCCTGGCTTGTCGCTGAAAGAAGCAGGCGTTCGCATACTTTCACCAGTGTTTGTGCAGTCGATTGTCCGACCAGGTACTGCTGCCTGCATTTGTGCGACAAGATGGTCACCGTTTTCTCCAGCACGTGGCGCTCAGTTATACGAACGGCGGCCACACAGAGATAGCACTTAAGTCTGTGGTTTCTTTGCACTTAATGAGCCAGGGGGGTGATCGGTGTTCGGTAGATTTGGCTACCTAACGTTTGGAAAGTGTTTGTTTGGGAACTATATAAAACAAACCAGGGAAAGTTCTTGTGAACAGAATGGAAAAGTATTAAGCATCAAGTTTGGCACAAGGTATTTGGACCATAGTCGGTGGGCAGGAAGCTAGCTTCCATTCTCCTCCAGGAATTTTTGGCAAATGTCCAGCGTTTGTCACAAACTGTCTTTACCACCCCCCCTCAAATGTCTCTTGGGTTCCTTGGTATCATTTATCACAGTGTTACCACGAACATTCCACTGGTCTTTTGAATCTCCACTCATGATTTACAGTGAGACCAGACATGTTTTCAGTTATGACTGTGATGGTGAAGACATAGATGACAACATACTCACTGTATCAGGCCTATAGGTACATAGGGATACTATATACCTTGTGACAGATAAGGGATTAATTGAATGGCGGGAAGGTGAGGGACCATTGTTGCATTACGAACACACATTCTTTCCCATCAACCCTGTCACGATCAACTTGCAGACATCCATTATACAGTCAGCCCCGCTTGACACATTGCCTTTGGGTCATCTCAACCACAGATCCAGGATTTATTGATTGCACTCCTTATGAGGCAAATTTGAAGAAAAAAATAAAAATAAAAAGTGCTACACCTGTTTTTGTCAAACAGTACCCCCTGTCCAGGGAAAAAACAATTCCTCTTGAAACTCCCTGATAAATCTGATCCCTAAGCTAAATAAGAGTGAGTACCGGTTCACACAGGACCTGAGGGCTGTCAATTCATAGTTACAGCACCTGGCTCCAGTAGTCTCAGATGTGAACTCCATTCTTTCAGCTATACCAGCCACCTCCTCTCACTTTAGTGTTATAGATTTGTGCAGCGCATTCTTTAGCATCCCAGTGCACTAGACCATTGTTTGCCTTTACATACTAAGGAAGTCAGTAAGCCCAGAACAGGCTCCCACAAATCTACTGCACCTCCCCCACGGCGTTCGCTACCGTGGTACGTAAAAGTCTGGAACCATGGCAACTCAGTCTGCTGCATATTTTATGTGACATGGGTCACAACCTTTCACACAACAAGCTACAATTTTGTCAGCCTAAAGTTAAGTACCTTGGCTTCAGGCTCAGCCATGGCAAATAGGTCCTTGCTCCGGACCGTGTCAAGCCTATCGCACAGATGTCCAGGCCCAAGACCAAGACAGCCCTCCTCTCCTTTCTTGGCATGGTGACCTATTGCCGCAAGTGGATACCAGACCGCTCATATTAAGATAACTTTCTCTGCCTGACATGTCAGATATGATTTTGTTGACTTCTCCTGCTGATGACAGCCCTGTGCAATGCTCCTGCAATAGGTCTGCCTAATTATGCTATGCCTTTTAATCGCTACTGTACGGAAAGTGACACAGCTACTGCTGGTGTCTTGGTTCATTAGCTTTCTATTCTAAAGTTGGTATACCTAAGGCCGCAGCCCCCTTGTTTGTGCAACATTTCCATGGTTTTGGCCATAGGGGTAGGGATATCACCTTGAAGGAGCTGCAAGCCAAGTTTGTAATATGTGGATTTCCTGTTTTGCTTGAGGCTCAAATCTCAAGATGTCTTACATGTGCCATGAACAATCCTGGTGGCACTATGTATTGCCATACATCCTGAGGACCTACATCTGCCAGATGGGCCTATGCAGCAACTACAGATTGACTTTACGCATATACCGAAAGCAAAAGGAGGATACCAGTACTTACTGATCATTGTGGACCACTTTAGTAAATGGCCTAAAGCGTTCCCTTGTAAGGATGACACCCAGCAAGTAGTAGGAGTAATATGCATGGATATCATGTCTAGGTTTGGATGCCCCTTTCAGATTAATCGCAACAAAGGAACCCTATTTACGTCAAAAGTAACTCCGCGGGGGGCGTGGCTAACAGCGATACCGAGCAGACGTCTCAAAGCAGAGCTCCGCTTAGGCCTGAGAAACTACCTATCAAATAACAATAACGCACAGATATCAACTTAATAAAAAAATACAAATTTAAAAAAAAAAAAAAGTAACTCTGCACGTTAGCAAATTTCTGATGAAAGAACTAACAGAACTATAAAGGATAAGCAGGGAAAAGGGATAAACGCCAGTTTCCATAATTGGCTTGATCACTTACCTGCTGTGTTAGCAGAGATACAAATGACACCTAATAAAATCACTAGATTGTCACCATTTTAGATATTAATGGATAGATAATTTCCCACCCCATAAGCAGCTACAAGTCCCCAAGGCACTAAGTAGAAGTGGGTGGCCTTGAATATGTTGTTAATTTGGTTAATAAATTGAACGGCATTTATGGTGATGTATCTCAGTCTCTTCCTCTCCCAAGTGACTAACCTACGCACTTGCTCAAGCCAGGGGACAAGGTTCTGATCAAGATGCCTATAAGGGTAAAACCTTTGAACCTCCATCCACTGTGGATGCTGCTACCCACACGACTGTGCTAACAGATCAAAGCCCATTATTATAACTATTAGACTACCTTAACATTACCTTAACTTAACAATGTTGACTCTCTTCACCTGTCAATCAATTTTCGACAAGTCAAGTAGTCAAGTTTTAACAAGAATAGTGGTGCACACAAGATGGATAGAATTTAAGGTAGATTAAAATAACACCTGAACTAATAAATGCATATATTTTTGTTTCGTCTTTATGATAAAATTATGTTACTGCTGTAGGTGATGTTAAAGCTTAAGGTAAACCGGGATGAAAGGTTCACTCTTTCAACTTCCCAGAAAGAAAAAAAACTGAATAAAATAAAGATAGGTGAATCAATAAGTTGGACATTATATACAGCTATCCTTAGAAGCCATAAAATTACCATGTTTACATGACCTCTTTACTATTGAGTAAAATCTTTTTTTTTTTTTTTGCAAATAATACTGTGAGTAGGGAATGATTACACCTCCTTGCCATTCTTCCCTGCCAATAAATATCTACAGTCAGGCTGTAATTCTGTCAAAGAAGAAAAAGAGGTGAGAAGCCAGATGAAGCATGGGAACTTATCAATGTAGCATAATATGGCAGGTATCATAAAAAGGACATACTACTTTATTCCATAAGTGTTTTATTTTAAACAGGGACCTCTGTGAACAGCAGCTGTGGAGCTATCAGTCTAGATAAGAAGGGAGTTTGCTGCAGGAACTAGACTGTCTTGACTGGATGAAATGTCATTACCCTTTTATAGTGGCTTTGTTACTTCTCAGTATTTCATAAAGAAATAATATTTATAAAACGCTTAAGCCTGCTGTGTTAGAATTTCACACAGTTTCCAATGCAATCCAAAGACACTATAAGACAAAGTAGGGTCTGCCTTGTTATATGGTAAGCCTGAGGTTGACAAAACGCGGAGCTCAACAGTCACCTTTTGTCGAATCTCAGCAGCCATGTGTCATGCGGGTTTCTGTCACCGTGGCCGCACTGAAATACAGTGGTCGCGCCGACAAAAATAAACATTTAACTTACCCACGGCAGTTCCAAAGCCGACCTCCTTCCATCCCGGGTTGCCAGCATGTGCGGCGTTTCTGGAGATTTAAATAAGGAAACAGCCTTTGCCCAGATCAAAGATGGCGCCTACGTGCGTGCAATGTCACGACAGACGTGCACGCACGTGTTGGGGTCAGAGGTCTCACACAGCCAATTACAGCTTTTGGAGAGTTATTTAAAGCCATATTACCTTTTGATCGGTGCCCTGTCGTGGTTTCCCTTAGCTGGTTATCCGAGAGAGTGTTCGTGATCGTTGTATTTCTAGTATTTGGCTAAGTTTGGCTTCCCTGATTTCTGGTATTCTTGACTTTTGGCTTACCCTCATCGTTGTGTAACGTTCTGTTTCCCTGACCTCAGCAAGTTATCAGACTACTCTTGGATACATTAAGTCCGACCATTCTAAGGTCTGGTTATACGTTATCCTTAGTCCTAGGTGTGATATTATTTTGCGTGCTGGATCACTTCGTAATCCTGACACCATGAAGTGCTGGCTATGGGATTCAGGCATAGTTTCACTCATTGCAAGACGTCACCCAAGAACACACCCTAAAATAAAGAGTTAAAGAGACACAGTAGGCGATATAACAATTTCACCTCACTGAACTAGTTATAGTGCCTGGGATCTTTTTGCACTCTCTCTCCATTCAGTGTTAAACTATTTTCAAGCAGTTTAACATTAAATAAGGGTTTCTGGTCACCCACAGCCTGGTCCGTACTGGGGTTTTGGCTGAGCTAGAGATTATACACTCCCTTCTAGTCATACCAGCAATAGGCTTTGTGATAGGCTGAAATGAGTCATGACACTTTCAGCAAGTCACAGTCTCCTATTGCAGTTTATGCTTCCCGATTAGCCCAAGTAGCACAAAGGAGATGGTCTGCTTGGAACTGTCACTTAGCATTACAATATTAAAAACCATTTAATGCTAAATGGAAAGACGATGACAGGGAATCAAAGACACTACAACCACGTCAATGATATGAGGTAGTTACAGTATCAATGGTGTCCCTTTAAATTAGGGTGAAAATAGTTTCTAGTTATTTGCCTTACATAATACCATAAATGAGTATCACATGTCAAAATGAGGATCAGACCAGCAGCACTATAAATAACCTTGTTTTTTACTTATATTTTTTCCCAAAAAGGAATATGAAAAGAGCAGAACATTTTCCCTCATAATGCTCTCCCCTCTCTGGTCATCTGTCACATGAAGAGAGCGGTTACTCTTTACAAAAAAATAAATAAAAATAAAAGATAATGATTTTAACTTTAATGTCCTTAAGGTGCCAGCAAGCGTACATGCTCATTCATTAAAAAAACACATCAAAACAAAGGATCGGTAATTCCTGGGATCAAAAACCTACACCAATAAAATTATTTATTTGTTCACCAAAAGGAATATGAAAGTGATAGATTAATCGTTACTTACGGTCAATAGACTATATCATTTTACAAAGACTATACATCCTGTAATCAAAATCTTCATACTTATGAAGTAATTATAAAGATAAGCGGCCAATGCTTTTGATTTATCCTGGATGATGAGATTACCGTCATTTATTTATTTGACATGTTTAGTTTTTATTGAGTTTTCCAGTAAATCAGGGCATACAAAAAGCCAAGTTGGGTAATGTTACTGTGTACTTATGAGCAGCTACACAGTAAATGTAGGTTTTAAAAGCAAGAATGCTGTACACACAATTCATCTGTACAACATTAGTTGGGAAGATCTGACTGGAAATGGGAAATATGAACAAGGTCTCAGATTTCCAACACTTTGCCAAATACTTTCTGGCCACATACACTCAACCAGACCTTTCTCTGACTGGTTGAGTATATGTGGTAGCATATCAAATAGAAAAATCTGTTGAACCCATGTGCAGGAACCACCTGTAATCACCATGATGAGGCTCTGGATATTCCTCAAATACTCCTGTATCTGCCCACGGCTACTCCAAGCATTTCCAACGTATAGGTGAAGTGACAGATAAATATGCACCAGCCTAGTGGGAACAATTTACCATCTTAGTAATAATTTGCAGTTAGTCTACCAATGTGATAAACACTATGACATACCCTTAAAGTTTGTTACTGCTTCTTTTCACTGGTCTTGCGAGAAGGTTTATTGCAAATCTTTTTTCCATTGCACTGCATTAGGGGGTTTGGTCTAGTATACCCACGTTTGAGAGTGAGAAATATTATGTTGACAGAGAGCTTTTAAGTATTTTCACAGGCCCTCACAAAGTTGTATTTGAAGAGGTCCACATTCTTGGTGCGCCTTACTTTTTATGTTTGTCGAATATGTTTAATGAGGATAAGTTAATTGATACTATTATGAAAGTGGAGTAGGCCATCCGATGACCAAGGTTGACACAAATCAATCATGCCTGCATCAACCCATCACTCTGTAGGCAAGTCTGCTGATAGGAGGAAAAGATACAGCCTCAAAGAGACTTTTGAGACAGTATATTTTATTCTTATATGCAGACCAAAATTCGGTCTCCAAAGTATCCAGATGCTTAGAGAATGTTGTATAGGCCGGAGAGAACCTGGGGCTGGGGCAACTTATCTTCCTCCAATCAAAATTGTACTGTGAGTGAATGTTTTGTGTAGTGTGCATCAGGATGTTAAAGATAAGGCCTTGAATTTTACTACTTGCATTGTTTTTAAAGTAGGAAAACCCATATTGCGGTCAGGAGCTGGAGGGATCGAGGTCCCAGGGGAAGATATCTTAACTAGAATGTAATCTGCAAATAAGATCTTTTGATTGGCCTATTGGTGTGGATAAATAGTGGATTATAGACATGGCTTCATCTGGTACACCAAGATTCTATGGTCCTGTATGAAGATAAGTAGAGATAGAGTACATTCATGGCGTGTGCAATTAGTTACAGGGAACGGATCTGCAATCTAGCTGATGGATATGTGTAAAGGCTGGATATAGAAAAATAGGAAGAAACCAAATTTTTTTTGTACGATGAGTTCCATATACTTCCAGTGCAGTCTATGCTTTTTCTGTATCTAGAACAAGGACGACACTGGAAAGTTTTTTTTATAATTTTTATCATGTTTATTGTGCGTCTAGTGTTATTATACACTTGTTTGTTAGGGACAAATCCTGCTTGATCAAGGGAGACTAAAGGGCACGGTAGGGGGCTTAGGCGCATTGCTAGGATTTTTGCATAAAGCTTGACGTCCACGTTTAACAAAGATTTGAGTCTAAAGTTTGCACATTATGTAGGGGCTTAACCAGCCTTTAGAAGGGTAACTATATTTGCTGCAGAATTTCCTTAGCAACGTGTCTGGCCTGTATAAAGGAATTAAATAAGGAGGTTGTAACGGAGCTCCGTGTACTCCGACCGAGTACCCTCCGTTGATGGATGCTCCTAGCGCTTACAGAGGACTCCAAGCACTGCAGACAACACCACAACCACCGCACGCTCCACAACCGCCGTAGCTTAACTGGAGCCGCACCGTCTTCCTTCCACCCTGGAATGAACCTCCAGCATTCAGGACCGTGTGGGGAAGACCTCTCCTCCAGGAGAGCGTATCCGGAACAAGCTCTTAAAAGAGCTAAGTGATTAAGCTCAGGGGAATATGCAGAGCATAGCAATCCCCAGTGTCAGCAATTCCCTCCAATAACGAGACAAGGCTACGTTTTGAAGGGTCAAGAAGAACTGAGGACTGAGGACTGGAACACCCAGCCTGCTTTTTATTACAAAAAGGTACACAGGACACTCCCAGGGGGAGGATGAAATTAACCAATCACATACATGGTACCACCCCCACGTCTCCTCCCCTCAGATAAACATATAACATAATTATAGCATACAGTAAAAGTACAGTTTTCACACATACACTGTAACTTTAAAACTATACATTCAATCTCCATAAAAATTGCATATTTGAACTCAGCACACTTCAAACATAAACACTTCCAAAAATCAGCCAAATCCCCCCCAGTGGATCAAAAGTTAGCTGGAGGTCCCTTTATGACCGACCGCAAGCACAATTTCCTGCCCAAAACAGTTCCATAGATTTGGGCTGTGCGGTCGGTCAATTTCATGCGAAAAAACTACTAAGTCCCATTTCGAACGGGACTTAGTCTCTGGAGCTGAAAAACGAAGTGTAGGAGAAGGTAAGGGTCAGCGGTGTTCGGTAAAATGTGTAGCCGATTTCAGTTCCACAGAATCTTTAGCATACACCGCTGACCGCGTTCGACTGAACAAAGATGGCCGCCGCCACGTGCAATTAACCTGCAGTAACCTCACAGCCTGGGAGGTAAATTGCCTGCATACTTTAACTTCTGGGTGGTCCGCCCGTGTAATACTTGGTTCAGTAAGCCCTATTTACTGAACCAAGTGGGAGAGAGCCAGGGGCAAGTTATTTTACAGGTCTGGGGACATAGTCTTAAAGGGGTATTGTTCAGCAAAGTCACAATATGTCCCCAGACGGTTCTTAAAGGGCCATACACACCCAATAAAAGTTAATAAGTTTTCAGGGGCACAATCTTCCAGGGGCCATAGTCATGAGGAAGGTGGCTGGCAAATAGGCTTCTCCACAATCCAGGGAAGCAGGGCAATTTTCCATTTAAAGGGCCAGTTACAAATAGCGATTTGTAACAGAGGTCATATGTGGGACCAGAATATCAGCCAATAATTTATCACATGCGGATGAGTAACCCTCGTGACCTAGAGAAAAGTTGGGGGGCAAGAGTTTAATGGCTCTCTGGACCTCATCTTCAGATATAGGTTGATCTACTTAGTCCCCTTTGTTTATCATTTAATGTGGATGGGGTGATCAAGTTAATAGTCTATTTCCTCTTTAGTGAGGGTGTTGGTAACATTATTTAAAGATAAATTGTATAGCTGTTTATAGAAATCAGCAAAGAGGTTCATTATATTTGCTGTGTTTGTAAATTTGGAGCCTTGTGAGTCAAGCAGGAACGGGAAATAATTGTGTGTTCTTGTTTCTGTTTTAGTTTTGCAGCTAACCGTTTTACTGCTCTATTGCCCTGGGTGTGATATGTCTGTTTTGTTTCCTCAAACACCATTCAGTAGTGGTTAATTAAATGTAATGTAATTGGGATTTAACTTCAGTGATTAGTTAGCTGTGGAAATGGATTGTTTTTGTTTTGTTTCTCTAAAGATTCTAGAGTGTGGCTAAGGTGATCTTGTGAAGCCACAAACGGTCATTTGTATTTCATTCCTTGTTGTATAAAGTGTCGGCGCTTTACAGGCTAACCAATTATTTTCAGAGTGTCAGAAAGGGTATTAGTGTTAAATAAATGCTGAAGGGATTAGGTTATAGCTGTGGAATATTTAGGACCTCTAAAAGATGTTCAATTAGACGCCAGATTCCCTGATTCCTGGCCAGATAGTGGGAGGTGAAGGTCGTAATGATAGGGGCGTGGTCTAAGCATGATATGAGCCAAATTGTAGCCTTGACCAAAGATAGCAGGGAGATCTTTTCTCTCAAGCAGAGATAGGTTTGTGAGTATAACTTATGTGCTGCTGAGTAATAGGTATAATCTCTGTCCAGTGGGGCAGACTCCCTCCAAGTGTCATGAAATTGATATGAGTTTAGCAGTGCATTTAATTGGAGGCTGAGGCTATTGACCAGTTTTGATGGGGGACAGGAACCCATGTTTTTTATGTAGTTGGCTAGGTCCAGTGAGCTATTAAAGTCAACGCAGATAAACACCGTACCATTAATCAGCATTCCTGTGGATAATTAAGTCCTTCTACATTATGAAAAAAAAAAAAGTACAAAATCGCTATCATGATAGATTTTGCGGTTTCCCGTGGCTTAGTATATATGCAGTGTATTAAGCTCATCAGACAGGGAGTGCTAAGCCTCTGAAAAAAATCCCATAGGTCAAAAGAAGGCAAGAGGGAGATAGGTAAGTCAAAGAAAGAACAAAACATCTGTACAACTTTACAGAAAATAAACATTTTTGAATAACGTATTGACATGTATCAGTAGGCAGTCGGCGAAATTAGACATAAAATTGGTAAAAATCAGTCACATTTGATTGGAAACGGTATGTGCACTCTGATAGGGAGTGAGTATATACATGAATTACCATTCCTAGGCCAGGGGTTAGAGGTTGAAAGCGTGGTGGTTTATGTGCGCTCCACTCAATAATTACAAAATAGTTATTGTAAATTGTTTTGTTTATGTGCTAAAGGGGTGATGGTGTGAGGGACAGAAGGTATTCCCTCACTGGTCTTTTAGAGCTGCTATAATTTTCAGTAATTTTTTTTGAAGCGCTTAATCACATTGCCTCCTTGAGAGTTATTTTGGCCTTAGAAGTTAGAAATGAGTTTGGGATTAGCTAATGTGCTTGTTTAGAACACCCTGGTGCTGGGTTGCATTGAGGCATGTTGTCTTATTGCATGGGCATTGTGGTATGTGTGGATATGCCATGTACACCTCTCTACATGGTTTAGTATTTACCCCTCAAGCACTGTGTGGGAGTGACACAGCTGAAAAACTGTGTTAAGGTTAGTGTGTTGGTTTTAGCCATGGAGTATCTTTGAGTGTTTTGAGATAGTGGAATCCTGAGTAAAAGTCCTCAGTCAGATAGCACAAATCAGTCAGAACATATCAGGTTTCAAAATAAAACAAGTAGAAACAAAAATAAAGCCAAATCATTGGAAAGTAACTTGCCCTATGTAACTTGCGCTTCTCTAAGTTGCGGGTCTGTAAACATGAGTTAGTTAATTTGCTTCACGAAGTCCCAACCGGCAATTATGAGCAACATGGGTTCATCTTCCTGTCTGCCCAAACCCCCCACACCTCACCGTTCTGTCAGTGCCTACATTGGCTTCCTGTAAGATATAGGGCTCAATTTAAAATTCTGGTTCTTGCTTTCTACATAATGCTGATCCCACCTATCTATCCTCCCTAATACACAAGTATGTCCCATCTAGGCCCTTACGCTCTTCTGTCCGTACTCCCACCTCTGATGCTCGCCTTCAAGACTTCTCGAGGGCTGCACCATTCCTATTGAACTCACTTCCCCCCTACGTTAGATGCTCACCCAGACTCCACTTCTTCAAAAAAAATCATTAAAAACCCACTTCTTCATAAAAGTGTTTCAATTAAACGGTTAATAGCTCCAGACTGGTTCCTCTATTGCAACTATCATAAGTCTAATACTACCCTTACCTTTTTTGTCACTTTACCCCACTCCATCTAGCATGTAAGCTCATTGAGCAGGGCCCTCAACCCCTCTGTTCCTGTGTGTCCAACTTGTCTGGTTACAACTACATGTTTGTTCGTCCACCCACTGTAAAGCGCTGCGGAATTTGTTGGTGCTATATAAATAATAATGGGTCTCAATCACCTGCCTCAGAAGTTGGTCAATGGGCCACCTGCACAGCTAGATGTTGAGTCCTTCGAAATTTCTGCAAGTCTGATACCTTCTGCTTTGGTCAAACCAAGAAACCCCAACAATCACAACAATTACCTGTAAGACTAACAAAGCCATGTAGATGGACAAACTTACCGCACAAGTCCACAACACCCCCCGCATATTTGCTAAAACTTGGGACCCTTGGTTGAATGCACACATTACCTGAACCAACCGAAATTGCACTGCAAAACTGGCCCCTCTTCGAACAAATCCTAAATTAACTGTAATTAAGGAGACCACCATATCTGCAATTCCTCTCTCTAAAACCCCTCCCCCCCCCCCTCTTTCTCCTTTCCTCGGGCATATCAACTTCCCCATTAACAACTACCCCCGTCCACCCTTTTTTTCTAACTTTCCCCTTCTACCCATTATACCCAGAATTCCAATGTACATAGTTCTCCTGTCCTATAGGCTGCCTCTGATAAAGGCATGCCAATCCCATAACCCCTGCCCCTTGTAATTCCAGTTATCCATACATTACCCCCACCACCCCCGCCTGTTCCACCAACCCAGAACCAAACACCGATCATACAGCAGCAAACATATTAGGATGCAGGGCCATCCGCGAGACGGACCTGCCACACAGCTCAAACCGACCACCCATCCATCCTCCGCAATCAATAAGGCCCGACCTCATTCCTGACACCCAAACTATGCCCATTACAAGGGTCAGACAGATTCCCACCACTCTAAATCTGGTGGCGGGGTCAGGCAACATGCCCTTGAAGGAGCCCCGACCACCGGACCCAACACCCACCCAAAATCCTCTGACCTTACAACAGCAAATGTTAACATGCTTATGATGCCTTCAACCTGTCTGCCTCTGTTGGTTGAATATCCTATGTAACCCATGTTTTTACCCCTCTGTATGTCACATTGAAAAATACAAATAAAGAATAAAAAAAAAAAAAAAAATCTAATAATACATGTTTTAATGCACAATTGCAAGCAGTTTGGCCAAAGCACAATGCAATAATTAAGCTCTGCAATGAGTGATGAAGACATAGATGCATGAAAGGTGCATTTTAAATTAGCATAGCAAGGTTCATTTAACATACACTGTGCAAGAAAATTATCAAGCAAATATATAGGTTAAATGCTACTTCTATGATTCTTTCATTCAGTTTTAATTCGAGTACACATATCGATCTTCCACAATAACGACAGGCATTGCACTTCACATAGCCATTTATCATGTATTGTGAGGTTACACATTTGTGGCAATATCTCTTCAACAGCCACTTCCTGGTTTCAACAGAAGCTTAAGATACTTGTTCTTTTAAAAAAAAAAAAAAAAAAAAAAAAAAAGGAATGTAGGTATAAATTTAAATCTAAATAGAACAAACAATACAAGCACTGAGAACAGACAACAGCTCAAGTAGCCTGCCAGTCCAAAAAGAACCAGGGCCATTTGCATATCAGACTAATCCCACTCAAAGGGGTAGTCCAGATCCAAAATGCAGGCTGTCTCTCTCTACACGAGAAATACAGCAACACCAGACAATTGTTTCTGCCCTGTTAGGGAGCCAATATCACTCTAGGTATCGTAAGTAAGGAGTTCATGTCTGGATTAACCTATAATCTTGGGAAGAGCAAAAAATAAATAAAAATAGATGCAAGAGAGTACTGAAAAACAGCCCTTCAGTGGGTCCCCGTTCATATCTCAAGTGAGTTTTTTCTCATCTTGTGCCATTACAAAAAGAAACAGGGCTATTTGCATATCAGACTTATCCTTATCCAAAAGGGTGGTCCAGATCCAAAATGCAGGTCAGCTATCTGCATGAGAAATACAACAACCTGACTCTGCATGCGAGATACAGTTTAAACCGGTCAGTAAAATTAAATCATTAATTTAAAATCAAACTGCAAAACAATTAGCCTATATTGAGCTTTATTAAGTGTCAATGTCAAGTGCTAAAATAAACTGAAAACCATGCTCAGTAGTTTGTGCATCGAACGATAATATGTATCCTATCATGACAAAACAGTCCTATACATAATAAAGTGGGATAACAGTGATATCAAAGGACAAACTAAACCAAATCATTACACCTAGGACTCAACACCCAACCCTACAGGATTTTCCCTAAGCAGAGCCTGGGCCCAATACAGCATTGAAACAGCTACACCCAGGATTCACAGCACCCAGCCCTGCAGGATTTAACCCAAGCAGAGCCTGGGCCCAATACAGCATTGAAAGTGAACACCCAAGACCCAACCCTGCAGGATTTGCCCTAAGCAATATATATCATGTATACATGTCATGTCATGTATACATCCTCTCCATATGATATGCACAAAATAAATCACCTTTCCAGGAGTAGGAGAAGTGCTGCTCGGCGGTCCTATGCCATAAGGCCGGGCTTTTGTAGATCAACACTGTTATAACGCCCCACGTCTGTCCATGGTGGTAGCGACGTCAACGTGCGGGTGACATCACGAAGAGGACGCGCGTGCTTGTAAGTTTTGGGGTCAAAGGCAGAGTACAGCCAGTCTGATACACAAGTGGGATATTTATACGCACTCATTTCTTCTACCCATTGCCCTGTCGTGGTTTCCCTTTGCTGGTTATCCGAGAGTGTGTTCCTGATCGTGTTGCTTTGGTTATTGACTTTGGCTTCATTCTGACTTCCCTGAATTCTGGTATCTCTGACTATTGGCTATTCCTTGCA
Source organism: Pelobates fuscus (assembly GCF_036172605.1). Classification (NCBI taxonomy): domain Eukaryota; kingdom Metazoa; phylum Chordata; class Amphibia; order Anura; family Pelobatidae; genus Pelobates; species Pelobates fuscus. The sequence goes on along the minus strand of NC_086320.1, from coordinate 213,164,080 downwards.
ACTGTGTTTCGTTCTGTGTTCCTGACTTCGGCTAGTATTTAGACTATTCTCTGGTACGTTAAGTCCCCCCATTCTAAGGTCCGGTTAGACGTTATCCTTATTCCTAAGTGTGATATGAATATTGCGTGATTGATCAATTGTAATCCTGACACCAATACAGCATTGAAACAGCTACACCCAGGACTCACAGCACCTAACCCTGCAGGATTTGCCCTAAGCAGAGCTTGGGCCCAATACAGCATTGAAACAGCTACACCCAGGACTCACAGCACCTAACCCTGCAGGATTTGCCCTAAGCAGAGCCTGGGCCCAATACAGCATTGAAACAGCTACACACAGGACTCACAGCACCCAAGCCTGCAGGGTTTGCCTTAAGCAGAGGTAGCATTTGTGGATGATCATCTTGAGAATACCTGGACTTCTTATTTTTCCTATTTCTGTTTTAAAATGTATTCCTATCTATCTCCACCCCCACAGTATTACTGCTTAGTTGATGACTATTGCACCCATAACTCTTGTTTAGTTAAATGTTTGTTTTGCTAGTGTTAGTTCTTGCACTCTAAGCCTTGTTAATTTATGATGTTCCCTATTTATGACTTTTACCTATCTTATCTCTGCCATTCCCTCATATCCTTAAATTTTAAGTCCCTTTCATCTGCTTTTTCCTTGATTTTGTTTTTAAACACCTCAAAGATTCTCCACCCACAATCTGTCTTATCTAACCCTAGATTCTCTCTTATAGCCTGGGCCCAATACAGCATTGAAACAGCTACACCCAGGACACACAGCACCCAACCCTGCAGGATTTGCCCTAAGCAGAGGTAGCATTTCTGGACGATCATTTCGTACCCCACATCCTACCCTCCCCAGGCTACTCATTACAACTTTAGATCGCTCAAATTACCCAGCTTTACTGACAAAGCAATCATGCCCACTAAGCCCACCACACCTAAAATAGCTAAAGTCACACCATACCTTTTTAACCCTCCTAACCTTACCCACAATTATCACAGCTCAATTCTCCATATCTTAAAAACATAGCACCTATTCTCCTACTAATGTTCTCACTTCTATTTTTCACTCTCTCTCTCTCACTACCTTCATTATTAAAATCTCTCTATCATTTTAATTACCTGTTCCTGCTGACACCATCGTCATTGCTCCCTCTCCGCTTCCCTCATCTCTGTGTTCATCACATGCACATTACTCATATTTATCCAGCCTTTCTCCACAAACCCCTCGTCCCCAACATTTAAATCTTACTCACACCTTCTCTTCCTTTCCATCCTACTGCTCCTAGCAGCTGGTGATGTCCACCCAAACCCTGGTCCCTCCTCTACTAAGCCACCTGGTACTAACACTAGAAACCACAACAATCTAATATCCATTCCATGTAACTCTTACTATAATTTCTGCTTTAAAGCTGCCCTCTGGAATGCACGCTCTGTGTGCAGCACCATTAAATCAACTTCCATGCATGACCTATTTATCTCACACTCCCTAAGCCTACTTGCACTAACAGAAACATGGCTCTCTCCCTCTGATACTGCTACCCCTGCCTCACTATCCTTTGGTGGTCTTCACTTTACCCACAACCCAAGACAAGCTGAGAGTAGAGGTTGCGGTGTAGGTTTTCTGCTTTCACCCCACTGCTCCTTTAAAACTCTGTCCACCACACCCCCCCCCCCCTCTCTTTTCCATCATTTGAAATTCATTCAATTTGCCTTTTCAAACCCTTAACTGCTAACATTGCCATTATTTATCGTCCCCCTGGTTCCCCTCTCCTCTTCCTTCACCACTTTGCTGCCTGGCTAACCTAATTCCTCTCTTTTAATATTCCATCCCTAATTCTTGGGGACTTCAATATTCCCATTAACCCACCTTTGACCTCAGCAGCCTTTAAACTACTTTACATTACTTCCTCCCTCGGACTATAGCAGTGGACTGATTCTCCCACCCATGTAGCTGGCAATACCCTCAACCTAATTTTCTCTTATGCATGTACAATATCCTAAATCTGCAACACTCCATTTCCTCTCTCTGATCAACACCTCTTATAGTTTGCTCTCAAGTACCCCCTCTCCCAAAAACCTCAGCCTAACCCCCCTCAACGCAGGAAGAACCTTAATTCTATTGACCTGCAGCACTGTCAGCTGATACTGATTCACACCTGCTATCGTTCACTGGCCATCTCCACATATAACACTGCCCTCACCTCTGCCTTGAACGCTGCAGCCCCGCTCTAAACATGCACCTCGAGGAGGACACTCCCCTAACCATGGCATACTAAATCAACACCCTATCTGCAAAGTTGCTCCGGTTGTGCTAAACGCTCCTGGCGGAAGTCTCGCACCAAGTCAGACTTTCTCCATTATAGATTCATACTGTGTTCATACAGCGCAGCACTTGCCTTTGCCAACAGTCATACTTTTCCTCTCTCATTAGTTCAAGCTCCAGCAATCCCAGGTGTCTCTCTGACACCTTTAACGCTCTTTTTTGCCCTGCTGTGACCACCCCCCAAACTAACCTTACAGCCAATAGCTTTGCATGCTACTTTACTGACAAGATTGAACAGCTAAGGAAAGAATTCTCCCCACCTTGCTGTTCTCTTTCTAAACCACATGTAGATCATGCCTTTCCTACCCTTTAGACTTTCTCCCCGGCTACTTAACAAGCAGTGGCTGCGCTTCTCCTTTCCTCTCACCCCACCACTTGCCTGCTTGATCCTGTCCCATCTCACCTCATCAGGTCTCTCTCCCTTTGTCTTGTGCCTTCCTTAACACAAATGTTCAACTGCTCTCTCTCTCTTCTGTCATTGTCCCAGCTGACCTTAAACATGCCACTGTAGTACCTATCCTGCAAAAAAACATCAGTCTGGCTTCCGCCCTCTCCGCTCTACTGAGACTGCTCTTATCAAAGTTACTAACGACCTAATCACAGCTAAATTCAAAGGGCACTACTTCATACTAATTCTTCTTGACCTCCCTGCTGCCTTTGACACTGTTGATCATGCTCTCCTTCAAACTCTTCAATCACTTCAGTCTGTGACTGTCCCCTCATGGTTTTCCTCCTATCTCTCCCAATGCTCATTCAGTGTCTCCTTTTCCAAGGATACCTCGTCCTGTCTCGGTTGGAGTCCTCCAAGGCTCTGTCCTTGGTCCACTTCTATTTTCTCTTTATACTGCCTCTCTTGGCAAACTTATTGCCTCTTTTGGATTCCACTACCCTGTACGCTGATGACACCCATATATATATCTCTTCTCCCCGGACCTCTCCCGTGCCGTCCTGCAACCTGTCACTGTTGGCCTTTCTTCCATCTCTGACTGCATGTCCTCCCGCTTTCTGATACTCAGTCTCTCTAAAACGGAACTCCTGGTCTTTCCTCCTCCTACTAATGATCCTCTCTCTCGCTCTCCCTTCAAGTCAATGGTATCCACATAAATCCATCCTTGCAAGCACGCTGTCTTGGCGTCATACTTGACTCTGGCCTCACCTTTGAGCCTCACATCCAATATGTTGCCAAATCCTGTAGATTCCAACTTAAAAACATAGCCCAAACGCCATATTGCCCGGCTATAATAAATGCCGCCGCCAGACTGATTTTCCTATCTAGTCGGTCCTTTCACACCTCACCCCTGTCAGTCCTTGGCTTCCTGTATCCTATAGGAGTCAATTCAAAGTGCTAACCCATACATATAAAGCACTGAACAATTCTAGCCCCTCATGTCTCTTCACAGATCCATAGGTATGCCCCTTCTCGGTCCCTCCGCTCTGCCCGTGACCTTCTCCTTTCCGCTGCTCGCACCCATATTGCCAACTCGCGCTTGCAGGTATTCTCGCATGCAGATCCCTTCCTTTGGAATAGCCTGCCTACCACCATTAGACTCTCCCCTAGTCTTCAATTGTTAAAGAAGTGCCTTAAAACTTATCTCTTTAGGAAAGCTTATGGTCTCCCAGAGTAACCTCTACCTTACATACCTGTCTCTTGCTCTCTTCTAAAGGGCAGCATTCTACTCTCTCCTACAGCTCTGCTTCACTCCCACCTTATTTGATTGATATTTCCTGTCCTAATTTGTTTTATACCCCACCTCCTATAGACTGTAAGCTTGTTTGAGCAGGGTTCTCTTCAACCTATTGTTCCTGTAAGTTTTCTTGTAATTGTCCTATTTATAGTTAAATCCCCCCTCTGATAATATTGTAAAGTGCTATATAAATGTAAAAAAAAAAAAAAAAAAACACATTAACATACCGTATATACTCGAGTATAAGCAGAGTTTTTCAGCCCATTTTTTGGGCTGAAAAACCCCAACTCGGCTTATACTCGAGTCAAGGTCTGTATTATGGCAATTTGCATTGCCATAATACAGACTGGGGGGAGAGGGGGGCTGGCAGAGCTGTACTTACCTTTCCTGCAGCTCCTGTCAGCTCTCTCCTCCTCTGCGCCGTCCGGTCAGCACCTCGGTCAGCTCCCAGTGTAAATCTCGCGAGAGCCGCGGCTCTCGCGAGACTTACAGTGTGAGCTGACAGAAGAGCTGAACGGACCGGCGGAGGAGGAGAGAGCTGACAGGAGCTGCAGGACAGGTAAGTTACAGCTCTGCCAGCCCCCCTCTCCCCCCCACTGAACTGCCACTGGACCACCAGGGAAGGAGAGCCCCCCTCCCTGCCATATATCAAGCAGGGAGGGGGGACGAAAAAAAAATATATTAATAAAATAAGATATAATAATATAAAAATAATAATAATAATAAAAAAATTAATAATAACAAAAAAGGGGTATAAGGACCACTATGGGAGGGGGGGGGGGGTATAAGGACCACTATGGGAGGGGGGGGTATAAGGACCACTATGGGAGGGGGGGGGGTATAAGGACCACTATGGGAGGGGGGGGGTATAAGGACCACTATGGGAGGGGGGGGGTATAAGGACCACTATGGGAGGGGGGGGGTATAAGGACCACTATGGGAGGGGGGGGGGGTATAAGGACCACTATGGGAGGGGGGGGGGTATAAGGACCACTATGGGAGGGGGGGGTATAAGGACCACTATGGGAGGGGGGGGGTATAAGGACCACTATGGGAGGGAGGGGGGTATAAGGACCACTATGGGAGGGAGGAGGGTATAAGGACCACTATGGGAGGGAGGAGGGTATAAGGACCGCTATGGGAGGGAGGGGGGATAAGGACCACTATGGGAGGGGGTGGGATAAGGACCACTATGGGAGGGAGGGGGGGTATAAGGACCACTATGGGAGGGAGGGGGGAGTATATGGACCACTATGGAAGGGAGGGGGGTATAAGGACCGCTATGGGAGGGAGGGGGGATAAGGACCACTATGGGAGGGAGGGGGGATAAGGACCACTATGGGAGGGGGTGGGATAAGGACCACTATAGGAGGGAGGGGGGGTATAAGGACCACTATGGGAGGGAGGGGGGGGTATATGGACCACTATGGGAGGGATGGGGGGGGGGATAAGGAACACTATGGGAGGGAGAAGGGGGATAAGGACCACTATGAGAGGGAGGGGGTGGGATAAGGACCACTATGGGAGGGGAGGGGGAAGTAAGGACCACTAGGGGAGGGGAGGGTAAGGACCACTAGGGGAGGGGTGAGTCAGGACCACTGGGGGGGGAGTGAAGGAACACGGGGGTGGGGAGGTAAGGACCACTGAGGGAGGAGGAGGGGAAGTCAGGACATATGGGGGGGGAGGGGGCGGCAAAAAATGTTTTGCCTACGGCGGCAAATATCCTTGCACCGGCCCTGCACACACTGCATTCACACACTGCATTCATACACACACACTGCATTCATGCACACACACTGCATTCATTATACACACACTGTAAATAAATATTCAATTAATATATTTTTTTTAGGATCTAATTTTATTTAGAAATTTACCAGTAGCTGCTGCATTTCCCACCCTAGTCTTATACTCGAGTCAATAAGTTTTCCCATTTTTTTGGGATAAAATTAGGGGCCTCGGCTTATATTCGGGTCGGCTTATACTCGAGTATATACGGTACATATATATATATATACATATATATATATATATATATATATATATATATATATATATATATATTTATATTAACATAATGATGTTAAAATAAACAATATGTAAGCAGTTTAGTTCTATGCAGCTCTGTTTTGTTCCGCTGAGGCTTTCACACAGACAGAACTGTAACCACTTTTCAAGCTTTATGGTCTAATGTTTCTTTTGCATTTCTCTCCATCACTAATGGGTGCTTGGCAGGCCATTCTCTCAAAGTAGTTTCATTTTCAATTACACACAGCTTTTATCATAAACAATGCAACCTACTTACCCTTCTAACCGGACATCAGGTAAAGATCTGTTGAGTGCTATCATTTCACTAGCCATTAAATTGAACTGATTGATTTTGAACATTTCCTTCATCTTCTCTTGGTCTTCTTTAGGAAGGACAACAGGCTTTCCCATTTCTCCTGGGCCTTCATGTGGCCTTTGAACCATATCAAGACCTGAAATGAGAAAAGTATATATGCTTAACAAAACAAATCTCTCTTTAACATACACTCAGGTATTCTATCATTAACCCCTCCACTGAGCCATACTCCTGGCCTTACAAGCCCTAAATCACGAGTACAGGCTCTCTTTGAGCTTTCTTTGAAAAAGCCTGTATATTAAACAGATCATACAATAACAGCATTATTCATGAAGAATTTGAACAAAGCTATCCTAGAAGCCTGTAAACACTATGTTGTGGCTTCGACAATTTGGCAGAGTAGTTTCACTCATAACTTTTATACTGGCCATATACCATATGCACAATTCACCAATGAAAATATTTAGAGGCCCAGATACTTCTTAATCCCTAGCAGAATGGAAAAATCACATAAATGTATCTCATGTTGGCAGTATCTATACAAAATACTGCACTGGGTGTTCACGCAATGCAAAAAGATTGAACACTTGGGTGTAGCAGATTCAGCTAAGTCAATTCAAAGCTGAAAAGGTTGGCAGCAATTCAGCTGTGCCAACAATTTTAACAGTGATTACAGTTGAATCATCTTATACCATAATGCTTACTGCTCCTTAGTACGATAAAATTACAATGTATGATCATGCACTACAAATAATTTGCACGGAATAACAAGTGAAAGGCTAGGGCTTTGGGTGGTAGGGATTCCCCATTTTCTTTAACATAATAGAAATATAACGAACCATACTATCAGTATTGAGGAAAACCTGAAGGTTAATGCAGACTATAGCTAAAAAATAAAAGACCACACAAGTGACTACTTTGCATTGTCCACGTTTAATGGCCATCCTGGATAGATATCATGTTAGAGATCTTTACGCATGTATACATTTAAACCATGTACCTGCTTGCACCAGAACGATGTAGAGATTAAACATATTCTCATCTAAACTGAACCAAAATGTTTAAAACACTGAATGGAATGAACAATGCTTTTCAGCTTCATTATCATTGCCTTCTTTTTAACCCCTTCAGGACGGAGTCAATAGTGCACGTTCTGATGAAAACAAAACGTAAACAAAAACTGGAATTTGCGCTATAGGTCTGTTCAACCGTAATTCACCGCTGTCACATTAAGTGCACCCACACTTATTATATATAATTTTGTTAAGGAGAAACAGGGCTTTAAGTTATCCTTAACTATTCATATATGGAAAATAATTTATTATGAATAAAAGTTAAAAAAATGTGAGAAAATAAGATTTTTTTTTAAATTTGTACTTCCGTCTGACATTTTAGCTGCGAATGTCATAATACTGAATGTTAAAATTTGCTAGATTGGTTATGTTGCCTTTGAGAGCGTATGGTGGCCCAGGAATGAGAATTACCCCCATGATGGCATACCATTTGCAAAAGTAGACAACCCAAGGTATTGCAAGTGGGGTATGTCCAGTCTTTCTTAGTAGCCACTTAGTCACAAACACTGGCCAAAGTTAGCGTTCATATTTGTTTTTGTGTGAAAAAAGCAAAAAACTAATATTTGGCCAGTGTTTGTGACCTTGGGTTGTCTACTTTTGCAAATGGTATGCCATCATGGGGGGGGGGGGGGGGAATTCTCATTCCTGGGCCACCATACGCTCTCAAAGGCAACATAACCAATCTAGCAAATTTTAACATTCAGTATTATGACATTCGCAGCTAAAATGTCAGACGGAAGTACAAATGTAAAAAAAAATCTTATTTTCTCAAATTTTTTTAACTTTTATTCATAATAAATTATTTTCCATATATGAATAGTTAATGATAACTTAAAGCCCTGTTTCTCCTGAACAAAATTATATACAACAATAATATAGTCCATAAAAGTGCAGTTCGTAAAAAAAAAAAAAAATCAAAAAACGTCACTTTTACTTAAAATATTGTTGTAATACATTTTACCAGTTTGATACACTAATATTGGAGTTCAGCGAAGTCTCCCGAGTAAAACAGTACCCCCTATGTACAGGTTTTATGGTGTCTTGGAGAGTTACAGGGTCAAATATAGTGCTTGCGAATTAAATTCTTTGCACTTTCTCCCTGTGTTGTCAGGCATGTCAATCAAATTTTAACTAAACAAATCACATAATTATGTTAAAAGATTACTTAAATATACATGTAGAATTTTATTTTAATATATATCCATTTATAGGTATTTAAATTCTACATGTATACTAATGTAATCTTTTATGTAATTATATGTATTTATCTATATATATATATATATATCTATATATATATATATATCTATATATATATCTATATATATCTATATATATATCTATATATATATATATATATATATATATATTTGCGGTTATTTGTATTTTATATATAGATAGATAGATATAGAATGTCATTACCATATTAATAACAAAATACAGTTAGAATAAAATACATATGAATATATAATTTATATTAAATTGTTTCAATATTTTATTTATTAATTTTATTTACCGTATTTATCGGCATATAACACGCACTTTTTTCCCCTGAAAATAGGGGGGAAATCGTGGGTGCGTGTTATACGCCGATATCCCATAATTACTTACCTGTCCTGAAGCGTGGGCCGGCTTCACAGCTTGCACCGCGGTACAGGAACTTTAATTTCATGTTCCGGTTTCCGGCGGGACTGAAAGGAAGTGTGCACAATAGTGTGCACACTTCCTTTCAGTCCCGCCGGAAACCGGAACATGAAATTAAAGTTCCTGTACCGCGGTGCAAGCTGTGAAGCCGGCCCACGCTTCAGGACAGGTAAGTAATTATGGCAGGGGAAGTACACTATGGGAGGGGGGGGGGGGGGAAAGTACACTATGGGAGGGGGGCGGGGGGGAAAAGTACACTATGGGAGGGGGGGGGAGTACACTATGGGAGGGGGGGGGAGTACACTATGGGAGGGGGGGGAGTACACTATGGGAGGGGGGGGGAGTACACTATGGGAGGGGGGGGGAGTACACTATGGGAGGGGGGGGAGTACACTATGGGAGGGGGGGGAGTACACTATGGGAGGGGGGGGGAGTACACTATGGGAGGGGAGGGGGAGTACACTATGGGAGGGGAGGGGGGGAGTACACTATGGGAGGGGAGGGGGGAAGTACACTACGGGAGGGGAGGAGAGGGGGGAAGTACACTATGGGAGGGGGGGAGAATACTATGGGAGGGGAGGGGAGAATGGGAGGGGAGGGGGAGAATACTATGGGAGGGGAGGGGGGAATACTATGGGAGGGGAGGGGGGAGAATACTATGGGAGGGGAGGGGGGAGAATACTATGGGAGGGGAGGGGGGAGAATACTATGGGAGAGGAGGGGGGAGAATACTATGGGAGGGGAGGGGGGGAGAATACTATGGGAGGGGAGGGGGGAGAATACTATGGGAGGGGAGGGGGGGAGAATACTATGGGAGGGGAGGGGGAGAATACTATGGGAGGGGAGGTGGGGAGAATACTATGGGAGGGGAGGGGGGAGAATACTATGGGAGGGGAGGGGGGAGAATCCTATGGGAGGGGGGAATACTATGGAAAGGGGGGAATACTATGGAAAGGGGGGACACTATGGGATGAGGGGGGAACACTATGGGATGAGGGGGGGAATACTATGGGATGAGGGGGGGGAATACTATGGGATGAGGGGGGGGAATACTATGGGAGGGGGGGGGAATACTATGGGAGGGGGGGGGGAATACTATGGGAGGGGGGGGGGGAATACTATGGGAGGGGGGGAAATTTCCTGGAATTTCTTTCTAAAAATGAGGTGCGTGTTATACGCCGGTGCGTGTTATACGCCGATAAATACGGTATTTATTATTGTAATTATACGTATATATATATTATATGTGTATATATCTACTATATAACTATATGTACTTATATTAGTATTAAAATACACTTTGTATGATGTTACATATATATATAAAAAAGGCGCTTAGAATTTAATAATATAATAAAACAGTGAGTAAATCAACACATAAAAAGGTAAAAGCTGCACCTTTAAAGTGCACAAGCTCTAAACACACCACGTTAACAAAATACTGAAAAAATGTACAGTGCTGCTGCATATACTTAGCCCCAAATCTTGGGAGTGGCACTGGTAGATTATTTAAAGAAACAATCCAGGCACAATAACCACTACATTACTTTGCAGTGGTTATGGTGCCAGTAGTGCCCTCCCAGGGTCAGTAGTCAAACTGTTTAAAAACAGTTTGACAACCCTGGGGTCTGCCAGGATAGGGCTGTAGTGTGTGAGGGGTGCAATATGTGTGTGAGAGTGGTGGAGTGTGAGGGTTGCAGTGTGTGTACAGGGGTGCATTGTGTTTGTGAAGGATGTAGTTTGTGTGTGTGAGGGGTACAGTGTGTATGTGGGGGGGCAATGTGTCTGTATGGGGGGACGTGTGTGTGTGTGTATGGGGGGGACGTGTGTGTGTATGGGGGGGACGTGTGTGTGTGTGTATGGGTGGGACGTGTGTGTGTGTAGGGGGGACGTGTGTGTGTGTATGGGGGGGACGTGTGTGTGTGTGTGTAGGGGGGGACGTGTGTGTGTGTGTGTATGGGGGGGACGTGTGTGTGTGTGTATGGGGGGACGTGTGTGTGTGTGTATGGGGGGACGTGTGTGTGTATATGGGGGGACGTGTGTGTGTATGGGGGACGTGCGTGTGTGTGTGTGGGGGGGACGTGTGTGTGTGTATGTGTATGGGGGGGACGTGTGTGTGTGTATGTGTGTGTATGGGGGGGACGTGTGTGTGTGTATGGGGGGGACGTGTGTGTGTGTGTGTATGGGGGGGACGTGTGTGTGTGTATGGGGGGGGACGTGTGGGTGTATGGGGGTGTAGTGTGTGGGGGTGAGCTATTGTGTGGTGTTGGGTCTGTGGGGGTAGGAGGGCCAATTATTAAATATATACTTTCATTTTTTTATTTTTATTAAAAATAAAAATGATAACGCCCCTTCCTGCTTACCTGGGAGGGAGGACAAATCCTGTAATTCCTGGTGGTCCAGGTGGTGAGAGTGAACTCTAGCAGACTCAGGAGTTGCTAGAGTTCACTCTCGCGAGATTCGGAACATTGCCGTGGTAACCGTTGCAACGCTCCGAGCTCACAAGAGGAGAACCCGGCGGAGCTGCAGGTTAGAGCTCCCCGGGTCCTCTCTACCTCCCTCCCCTCCCGGTTGTCAGCAAAGTGCTAGTGGGCAGGAGAGGGAGATCTCCTCTGATACCCCTTGTCATAAGGATTTCTGTTTAAGCACCCCAGTGATATCTTTTTGCTTATATCATATGTATGTGTGTTATTAATAAGTGAGCAGTCCATTCATTCCATGACTAAGGGCGATCAGTGCACCGTTTATTCATTCACGATCATCCATATCTTTTCATCAGATCCATGCTTGGTATTACTTATACGGCTAACGGATAAATGTGCCGTCTATCTACAGTTCACTATGCTCGACATTAATAGAATCTGACTGATTACGGTCAGTCAGGTTCAGTCGGCGAAGGGATACAGTGCGTTGGCTCCACCCCGCTCACACCCACGTGGGCGGACCTAATTATGAGTGACGACAACAACACACACAGCAATCCATGGTTTGGCGCTAAGAGGCATTACACGCCCAGCGCCCCGATTGGCTGTTTAAGGGGTTAAGTCATATGACTCGGTATTTAAACGCTGTATGCTCGAGTACATGGTTTACGTTTGACAAAGGCGCTTTAGCAGCGCCGAAACGTGCGTTAGGTCTCATGCTTTTTTATTTTAACTACACGGATTGATGTGATCACTAGGGGAGGAAGCCTTTGACATTTGAGCTAGCCAGTAGCTAGTAGCAATTCAACCTGTGCAGTGTAGAATTATTTTTCTCCTTACAGCCTGTACTACTAGCTCCTCTTTCTATATAGGAGAGGGAGTTCTCTCCAGCTGTTGATTGAAAGCTCTGCAGCAATTATAGAGACTCATCAGTGAGATATTAGGGGTAGCTTCTAGCCACTGAGCCTTTGCAGTGTAGATATTTTCTTCTCTTTATAGCCACTACTAGCTTTTCCACACACAGGCTAGGCCGCTAGAGTGTTCTCTTTAGTTGAGTTTTGCAGCACTTACAGAGATCCACTAATTAGATCAAGCATATTATGTTGCAACTTTCTTTTTAACTGAAGCTCTGCAGCATTTGCCAAGATCTACCAATTGGATTTAGTTTATCTTGTTACAACTTTCTAAGAGTGGAAGAGATACTTTGTTCTCTCTTTCCCCACACACTCCTTTACTCCTGTTATATAGATAGTTGCTACAGAGAGCATCTCTTTACACTGTTCAGTGCCTGACTCTCAGCCCACGCGTATATATAACTCTAGCCTCTTTACATAGAGAGTCTCTATATAGAGGTATCGTTCAGCAGGGCTGTTCTCTATAGGCACTGCGAGCTCTATGTATAGGCTTTCTATATTTTTATATAGGTTTAGTCTATTATAAGCTCCCTCCCCCTTTGGTTTATAGTTGTGTTGGTGTATTAAGTTTCCTTTTTCTCTATATATTTTTACTGGGATCATACATACTTCCTATGATGCCCGCAATAAAGTTTATTTTTTTAAGGTCGCTACATCAGGTAGAATCGTCACTGCAGTACTATTCTCTAGTGTTCCTGAAGCTGGTTCAGCTTGGGTTCACGTTTCTCTCTTTTTCATTGTGTATATACAAGGGTTATGCCCTCTTAGTTCTGCAGACACACTCTAGTTCCCATTTATTGGGAACGCTTGCACCCTCGTGCCTTCTTCCTACAAGCTCTAAACACACCACGTTAACAAAATACTGAAAAAATGTACAGTGCTGCTGCATATACTTGGCCCCTAATCTTGGGAGTGGCACTGGTAGATTATTTAAAGAAACAATCCAGGCACAATAACCACTACATTACAAACAACAAAAAAACAACAAAAAAAAAGAACTTTATGCAATTTATTTTTACTGCAATAATATATAAAAGCACATCACCGAAAACATTAATAGGACACTTTTTAAAAGGGGCACTATAGTCACCAGAACCACTACACTGTAGACTTTTCAATGTAAACGCTGCATTTTCAGAGAAAAGGCAGTGTTTACATTGCTGCCTACTAAGACCTCAAGTGGCTGTCACTCGGACGGCCATTAGATAGTCCTGTGTCAGTGCTCTGCATACACGCGCTGAATGCTACCCATACAGAACATACGCAATATTCTCCCAATGCTTTTCTATGGTAAAGCATTGGCTTAGTTGAGATCATTAAGATAGATGAACTCTGCAATGGAGGAGGGACAAGCCATGGCAAAACCTGCACAGCGTGGGGGAAAAAAGGGTGAGTAAAAACACCAATCATGTGATCGCAGGTATCTAAAACAGACACACACCCCCCCGACAGAGGCCTGCACGCGCACACACCCCGACAGAGGCCTGCACGCGCACACACCCCGACAGAGGCCTGCACGCGCACACACCCCGACAGAGGCCTGCACGCGCACACACCCCGACAGAGGCCTGCACGCGCACACACCCCGACAGAGGCCTGCACGCGCACACACCCCGACAGAGGCCTGCACGCGCACACACCCCGACAGAGGCCTGCACGCGCACACACCCCGACAGAGGCCTGCACGCGCACACACCCCGACAGAGGCCTGCACGCGCACACACCCCGACAGAGGCCTGCACGCGCACACACCCCGACAGAGGCCTGCACGCGCACACACCCCGACAGAGGCCTGCACGCGCACACACCCCGACAGAGGCCTGCACGCGCACACACCCCGACAGAGGCCTGCACGCGCACACACCCCGACAGAGGCATGCACGCGCACACACCCCGACAGAGGCACGCACACGCACACACCCCGACAGAGGCACGCACACGCACACACCCCGACAGAGGCACGCACACGCACACACCCCGACAGAGGCACGCACACACCCCGACAGAGGCATACACACGCACATACCCCGACAGAGGCATACACACGCACACACCCCGACAGAGGCATACACACGCACACACCCCGACAGAGGCATACACACGCACACACCCCGACAGAGGCATACACACGCACACACCCCGACAGAGGCATACACACGCACACACCCCGACAGAGGCCTGCACGCGCACACACACACAAACCTTATATTTTAATCCACCCAGCCTCCCTACCTCACATAGCCAGGCGCCTCCATGAAGCTCAGGGCGGCCGGCTACAACACTCCCGCGGGTGGACGGCTGGCTCCATTATTTGCCCAGCCGGGCGTTTTAGATAAAAAGCTGATAAAAACCCAGGGAGCCAGGGCAAAAATTTTAGTCGCCATGGTGACCTGGCGCCTGGGATTTGTTGAGCCCTGCTTTTGTCCCACCTTGGAAATCTAAAACCAAACTAACAAGTTTATAGATACAAAACTACAAACTGTGGCAGTTAAAATGCAACTGCAGTGAAACCTTGGAACTCAAACTTAACCCATTCCAGAAGGCTGTTTGAGAACAAATTTGTTCCAAAACCAAATAAAAAATTTCCATAGCAATTGATGTAAATGAAATTAATCCGTTCCAGAACACAAAAAAATTGGCACATTTAATTTTTTTTTTTTTTTTACAGTTTAATAATACCTTACATGCATAAAATCATACAGAAAAAAAATAAATACAATGTAACTGAAAAGAAAATGTAACTTCACTTTACCCATCAGCTCTGTTCGCTGACAGAATGGAGCTGTGTTCGCTTTATCTAGAGCTAGGGATCCAATGTGTCATGCCAACGTGGTTCCAAAGCGGTACCAATTGTGATTTTGTTCTAATGCAGAATTTTGTTTGGTTACAGAGACATTTTTTTTCTCAAACATTTTGTTTGAATACGGAATTGTTCGAGTAAGGGAGCGTTCCAGAACCGAGGTTCCACTGTATACTCAAGAGATTAAGGGATAAGTAATCTTGCTCCACAACACATGCAATTATACAACATACATTACTCTGCTTGGACTGTCCCTTTAAATATAGTTGCCTTCTTTAACCCCTTAAGGACCAAACTTCTGGAATAAAAGGGATGTATGACATGTCACACATGTCATGTGTCCTTAAGGGGTTAAAACCACTTGAGAAAGAAACATCTGTCACACTAAGTGCACAGTTTAACACAAACAAGTATATTTTTTCTCTGAGAGAGCTGTCAGAACCAGTTTAGATGAGCAATGCTGCATTTAGTGGACTGAACAAATGGAGATTTGGAATTTATTTTTTACATAAATAAAAAACAACTCTGTGCATTAAACATTTTCTGTGTTCTAATATACTAACTGACACATCTCATTCTCTTAACAAGAGCAACAAGCATTTTTGACAGTGAAAGGTATTTGAATTTACTTATGAACAGAAGCTACATGCCTCTTTGCAAAAATTGTACACATGCAGTCAATGTTAAAATGAACACTCCAAGTGCACTGTAGTGGTCATGGTGCCAGTCGTGCCCTGGCATCCCACCAAGGTAAGTCGTTAAAATGTTTTAGAACACTATAACATCTCAGCCAATGAGCTAGTCCTGTACTGCAAGGCTTGGCTCAGAAGCTTCTGTACTATTGAATGCTGAGAGAAGGCAGGCCACCAGTAGACTCTATGTAAAAAGTCTAATCATCCTATGTGCATATGGACATCAAAAAGCCCTATAACCTAAAAATCAAACACCTGCAAGGTCAGTGACATATCTGCAACTGAATCAGTAGCTCCACCTAAAGATAGAGATATTCTTTATTTAGCAGACAGGTATTTTGTTTGAAAACTTTAAACTACACTTTATAGGAGGGTAATTGTTTTGCCATTCTGTATCACTCACATTTTAAAGGTAAATAGCTCATTCCAATGGTTTTTGGTCAGCTTTTCCTTAACACATAGATTATCTGACAAATGGTTGAACCAAGAACACATAACTTTGTTACTTTGATGAATGTTTCTGATGATATCATTTCAAGACTAGACAGTTTTAGAAGAAAATATATTCTTGGAGTGAATCATCTGTCTGCATGGTATAATTGGTTAGGAGATTGGATCTAGCAAAAAAGCATTCAGTTTTTGTTTTTGTTTTTTGAAAACTGTTAACCAGTGTTTTATAGTATATATATATATATATATATATATATATATATATATATAGAAAGTAGAATTGACAGCACTCCAAGGACTTCTTCTTAAAAAGTAACTTTTATTATTCCAAATAAAATATCAACGTTTCAGTCTAGCGATTCTAGACTTTCATCAGGACACCCTGTCCTGATGAAAGTCTAGAATCGCTAGACTGAAACGTTGATATTTTATTTGGAATAATAAAAGTTACTTTTTAAGAAGAAGTCCTTGGAGTGCTGTCAATTCTACTTTCTATAATTTTTGCCGATCAAGCACCGGGCATTCTATTGGAGCAAACAGTGAGTGCAGCACCTTTCGAATTTTTTTTTTTTTTTTTTATATATATATATATATATATATATATATATATATATATATATATATATATATATATATATATATTTATTATTCTGTTTTGCTTGACAGCTCAACAGTGTGAAAGAGCAGAAAACTAACAGCAACAATATCATCAAAGTAACTGTTTTCACAGGCAGGAGGTCAAACAGGTAGCATCTTGACAATTACCAGAAAGCTGTACTACTCCTATACCAAGAACTACTGCTCTTCTAAAATGTATGCTATATATCAAGAGAGGTATTAAAATGCCATCCTTGAAATGACCATGCTTGCTTTGAAGCATGGGGAAATGAATTCTATTATTTTGCTCACTGCTGTACACAGAAAGTTAATGAATAGAAATAAGAGGCTCTTAACAGACACCAGGGCGATGATACAATCCAGACAGAAAAGCATGTGGATTTTATCCCATCACTGATGGTAGGTGTAACTGCAGAAATCTCTCATTTCAAGAATGACTAATCTTAGAGTCAGATTCATTGTGCATGGTAATCATTTTCATCTGAGCAATTAATCCAACACTTTAGTGCTTGCTTTTTCTCCCATAACTTCAAGAACATTTTTTTTCCATACAGATAATACCAGATAGATTAATATAAGGCAGAAGACAACAAATATGAGCAGGATTTATAGCATAATCAAAATAAACAAATGCCAGGTGTATAGCAATACTGTTATCTTACTAATAAAAGTCCATGATTATTCCCTGTCAGCTTTAATAACTACATTAGCTAATTTAATTGGAATTATCTAAAACTGAAGTGTTATCCAACCTTGTGCAAAGACTATTATATATAATATACACACAGATATAATAATAATAATAATAATAATAATAATCTCTCTCAATAGAACAAAGCACCCCATTCTCCACAATTGAGTGCCTTGGTGAAGCACACAGGGTTCACAAATATGATGCAAAGTGAGACACAGAAGGGATTAGTAAATCAAATCTTTATTTCACCCAAAAAACAAACAAAAAAAAACATAACACCGGGTGATCCAAGAGCAAATATAGAAAGGTATGGGGACCTTATCCTCAGGGAATCCAAACGTGTAACTTGACAACCACTAACACGTGAGGTTGCTGGGTCTACTAAAGAGTCTATATACATCAATAATATGTCTGTATAAGAATAAAAAAAGTAAATAAAAACCAAAACATCTGTGTAAGAAAGGAGAAGTGGTGTGTGAAGATAAAGTTTCTGAACAGAGAATATGAGGTCCAAGATACACAAATCAGACCTGATGACTAAGCCCAGAGAGCAACTATATAATTTACAAACATAGGACTTCATAGTCTACTTAAAGAATGCAACAAGGTCACCTAGCCCACATCACAATGGAGTTAAAAGGTATTTTACTAACCTTTTATCCATCGTGCCACTGGTCTCTTCACGGCTGGCCCTGCCTCCATGGCTGAGATCATCAATCTTGACGATCTCAAGCCAATCCAAAGCTTTCCCATAGGAAAACATTGGAAATCCATTACACATGAACAGCAAAACGCTGTGCTGCGTCAATCAGAATCTCATCGTAGAGATGCATTGAATCAATGGATCTCTGTGGTAAGTGTTCAGCAGAGACACTCAACGTAGGTGCTGCACAGAGACCGGAAGCACCTCTAGCAGCGGTCATGCCAAAGCATGAGTTGGCATTTGAAATATGTTATGAGTTGCTTTTGTAAACGTTGGGATAACATTTATTGTAGGCTTTGAGTGGTTTTTGCACATGTTGGGATAACATTTATTGTGGGCTTTGCTCTTACACTAGGCCTAAGCCATAAAACTACTAGATAACCATCACCAGAGCTGGACATAGGGCATCTTAAAAAGTATTGGTGTATATACTCTGACTTTGAGTTCTTCAAAGGACAACATCATTTTAGAAAATATAGAGTGGGCAATAAACTGCCAGGTCAAACCCCTCTGATTCACCCGAAGGTCTGCCCACTTGGCAAAAACTAGTTTAAGGTATATATTGAGGATTTTGGACTATCCAGTCAGAGATTTATTTATTTTCCCAGCAACTACTTGGAGACCTGTAACATCTAAATCGCCTACATTAATTATATATAAGGAGTAAATATATGTAAGGAATTTCTTGTATTTTCTCCTATTTTATTTTATGGACTGTTCTGCAATTTCTTTATCTGTGTTTCTGTATGTCATTTATTTCTGCATTTTTGTACACAGCATTGTTTACTTAATCAGCTTGTGTCTTTGTTCTCTATGAGCTCAATCTTTTGAGAAAAGCTCAGGTAAACACATTACCAAAAGGGTTAATAATATATGTCTGATCAGTAAAGTAAGGTTGTGATCCTATAATTCTAATGTATGAGGTAACCGAAGACGCCCGGATATAAAGTCTTGCTGGTGGCAGCAAAGAGTGTACTAGAGTGTTAGTGTAGAAGGGATTGCAGGGGTTAATTTTGTGGTTGCTGGGACTAGCAACAGGTAACCAGGGGTCTGGTGTCATTAACCCTTTCACTTCCACACTCTCCCCACTGTCTCGGCTGTGCCAAAAGCCTATGTTCGTGACAGTGGCTATCTGAATTATTGTCACTAAAAGTGTTCCTAGGCTGCAATGTAAACAACGCCTGAAGTTACATGCTCCAGACACCAGAACCACTTCATTAAGCTGTAGTGGTTCTGGTGACTATAGTATCCCTTTAAATACAGTGATAAGCAAATATAATCTTAGAAATTGACAGTTCCCTTTTAACATTTTTGTAAGGTAAGGCAGAGTCCAAGATATGTTTGTGGCTAAGCTGCAATGAATTACACATTATTTTGTGTGTTATTTGACATTTATCTTATTCTATAATTATTCAAAACTGCTCATAATTGCAAAATAAAGCATTAAAGGGACACTATAGTCACCCAGACCACTTCAGCTCAATGAAGTGGTTTGGGTGCAATGTCCCTCAGGTTTTAACCCTTCACATGTAAACATAGCAGTTTTAGAGAAACTGCTATGTTTACATAGCAGGGTTAATCCAACCTCTAGTGGCTGTCTTCCTGACAGTCGCTAGAGGCACTTCTGCGACGCTGGATGCGAAATTTGCATCCAGCGTGCAGAACGTCCATAGGAAAGCATTGAGAAATGCTTTCCTATGGACTGTTAGAATGCGCGCGCGGCTCTTCCACTCGGGAGCGGACGTCGGCGGGGAGGAGAGGTCACCAGCGCTGAGGGAGCCCGGCGCTGGATTAAGGTAAGTGGCTGAAGGGGTTTAACCCCTTCAGCCCAGCAGGAGGGGGACCCTGAGGGTGAGGGTCCCCCAAGGACTATATAGTGCCATGAAAACAAGTTTGTTTTCCTGACACTATAGTGTATGTGAAAGAAAGTATACAGAGGCGGGGCCTGACAGCCAAGATGGCCAGACCTGTTCTGCACTAGCTCCTGCATAATTGAGCATCAATTAAGCTTTTTAAGCTTTATGCCATGCTGGATTCTGCCGCTAAACGACCTGAACACGGTCTAGCATCAAGTGGGTAATCAAGGCTTATCAAGATGACCCGGGACATCGAGTACACACAGCATCTGACAGTGAGGCCTAGTGTGTCCTACGGACAAGTGCCGAGGAAAGGCGGCCGCTCTCTCAGCACGAGACTAGCTACCAACCAAGTCTGCTTTGAAGCCCCGCAACCCCTCCCCCTTTGGACCGGTGGGGGTTATCCAGTCCCCGCTGGGGAAGCTCACCTACACACAACAAGGGAAACACCCCGGTGCCCAAAATTGCCGCCGCAGCACAACACATGCAGCACCTAGAGAATAAGCTCACCCAGACCTAGAGAGAGAGTTTCGAAGCCCGATTCGATAGGATCTGCCAGGAGTTTTGGGTGAAAATTGCAAGACCTCCCTCCTCTACCACGCATGATAAATTTCCCACTCGAGCTGCCAAGCCGAGACACCAACCACGTTTTGGAAGGGAGAGCCACACAGGAAAAACCCCACCTAGCCATCCACGTTCCTGACATTGTGGTCGAGACCCCGCTGAGATCCAAAGGATGATCTGTGGTACTGACGCAAGACACTCTCATAAGACTTCGGAGAGCAAAGAGCCCAGGGGCGGAGGCCTGCTTGAAGGTCACACACCAGAAGGCAAGCTACTATCCAAGCACAACATTGAGATAAGCAACGGCGTTTCACCCAGACAGGAGCCAACATGTATATTGTGGCCTATGCCTTTGGGGTGAATCCCTGAAGATAGAGACTCTGCTCTACAACTATTAAATAGTTAATCCTGTTTACAGTGCAGGGATCACCAAACACTTCTGTTTACTTATGATAAGTACCTGGTGGCAACATAACTTTCTTGTTAATGGTAGCATATCATACTGTACTAGATTAATGTAGTTGTTCTGGTTCCTATAGCCTGTTCCTGTAGCCTTTTCAATGTAAACACAGCGTTTACATTGCTGCCTAGTAAGCTCTCTAGTGACAATCACTCAGACAGCCACTAGAAAGTCCTGTGTCAGTGCTGCACAGTGTGCAGCACCCATGCTCAGCGTCTGCATAGAGGTGCTGAATGTTACCCATAGAGATCATGTGCAATATCCTCCCAATTCTGTCCTGTAAAAAAAGCTTTGGCTTAGCTGAGATCATAAAGATTGATGATCTCAGCTATAGAGGCGGAACAAGCCATGGCAAAACCGGCACAGCCTGGGGAAAAAAAAAAAAGAGTAAAATCACTTCTCGTGATCGTAAGGGGGGGCCCTAAACAGACACACACATTGACAGAGGCATACACAGTGACACACAAAACTTCTCATAAACTCACAAATTAACATTTTTACTTTCATTTATGTTCACCCAGCCTCCCTACCTTTGGATATTTACCTGGGGTCCAGTGGGGCTCCTCTTTCTTACTGTGTCGCCATTTGTCGAGCCCTGTTTGTGTTTAACATTTTAGGTACATACTCTGCATTGCTTTTTAAAATCACCAGTTGTTCTATGGCCTGCCTTACTCCTATTGTACAATTTGTCTGGAATTATCTCATTAGATGACCACACTTCGATTAAATTGCTCAGTTAGCTGGCAATAAAACCCTAGCACTAGTATCCAAGCCACTGCCACAGTAATGTCACTTGCTTGTCTAGATTGGTTCCAGTGTCTTGTGAAATCACGTCTGGTTCAATTGTACATCTACATCTATCTTCTTGTCAAGTTTATTGTGACCCTTATTAGGTACATTGAATCTTATGGTTAAAATATCTTGAAGCTAAGTTCAGATATCTATAGAATTCAAGGACCAAACCTGATTTAGAAGGGTTATTTAAGATTACAATTTAGCTAAAATTCAGGTTTAGAGAAGTTTAATTAAAGGAAAACGAATGTTACATATAACAAACATATTGCTGACCCTATAGTGTTGAAATGACTTTCTAGTCCCAATGCCAACCTAAATATCATATAGTAAAATCTGTCTGCTGGTGTGGGCTCTGTGCCTGGACTTCCTCCTTGGGTGACATCATAAGAAGTGATGATCTCAGACAATCACAATGCTTTACCATAGGAAAACATTTGATTGGCTGAGATTGTCAATTCTGATGGTCTCAGCCAAGGAGGCGGGCTGGATGTGGAGCCAAATGCTACCCTGGCCAATCAGCATCTCCTCATAGAGGTGCATTTAATCAATGCATCTCTATGAGGAAAGTTCAGTGTCTCCATGCAAAAGTTCCACAATTTGTCAAGTTTTGGCAAAGTAGTATGTTACATAAGGCAAATTATTCACTCCCCACTTTGTCTTTTAGATTTTGACAGTATTTTAATTACAAGGAATTTGAATTGCAGATCATTTCAGATCTTATCTTATTATATTAAAAAAAAAAAAAAAGCACTTTTGGTGACAGAGCCTTATTCATATTGCCCAAGAGGGCATATTACACAGAATGCAGCTCAATGAAAAGTCTGTGCAAGGCAACTACTCTGGGCAATTGCCTCCCACCGAGCTAAATTATGAGTATATAACTAGACCGGTGGTTTAATTGACATCCCTGGGGGTGCAACAAGGTTACATTTATAAAAGTGACAATCTCTATTGAAATTAGCACATCCCCCCCCTATTTTACAAAAAGACACTTCTTATTATATTGAACCTATGCTTGGTATAGTTTGATGGCAAAGTAAATGTTTACAGCTCACACTCTTTTCTATTTGTTCTAGCAGAGTAAACATTTATCAAAGTAATCCTACTCTGTCAGTCACCATCACATGCACCCTGTATATGCAATCATCTTTTTTGCAATTTGATATACTGTTTTGTAGAAATGTGCTATGCCCATTAATTTTTTTACTTATATTGGCATTTGCTTTAGAAACCAATTTAAGTTATGAAGCCAACATATATCTATTTATGTGTGTAACTTTACATGTATGGTCACAGACCAGAAGCAACTTAAATTTTGAAAATCAGCTAGCTAATTTTCCTGAATCACAAAATTATGTAAATGTAATATAATGCATGATCAATGATCCATAGCTGTGCTAAAAACTTCCTAAGGTTTCCCAAGGATAACACTTACTGACAATGCTCTCATTCATGAGTGTTTAAGAGTACAGACAGAGCGGGATTGGAAAATATTACATAATAGTATGTTCTCAGTCTTCCTGTGCATAGGACATTTTTTCACTCCTTTAATGTTAACAAATGTCATTAAGTTTATTATCAGCAATACAGCTTTCAGGAAGGAGAAAACAACAATTTAAAATTGGACCACATTTTGACATAAATGGCAGTATATAAGTAACCACACTAAATAAAAATGAATTAATATATTTGCGTCAGGAGGTGTTTGAGCGACTGCCAAGCTATAGGCATGCTACAAATCAGCTTTGTACTTTTCCTACAATAAACTCTAGAATACCATGAACATTTTAGTACTATATTTCTAGCCAAGATTCTCAGCAACATATAGACTATGGGCAAGAGAAATAAAAAGCCGGTACAGGACGCACCTGAGATATTGGTTACCTGCTCTCTCATGCAGGTAAGATGGCCCACACAGAAGATCTAAGCTCCCACTCCTCCGAGGATCCAGATTTGGACACATTGGATGAGTTCCTGCCTACAGCTCAGGGTTGCTCCTCAGCTATAGTGAACACAACTAGAAGTTCTCTGGCTACTAAAAGGGGACATCAAAGACCTCTTCTCCAACATAAAGCCAGCTGTTTATGGCAGGCTTGGAGATACTAAGGGAGGAAAATTTTTACCCTAACAGGCCAAATTAAGGCTACAGAAGAGGACGCACAATTTCTAACCACTATGCAAAAACATCACAGGCCATGTCACTCCGTATGGATACTCAAGGGCAATTCTAGGCACAGAAACCTCAAGATTAGAGGTATTTCGGAGGAGGTCAGTGATGTGGAACTTCTTGCGTTCAAATCTCACTTAACTGCCTCATGAGAAAATCAAAGCTTTAAAGGGACACTCCAGGCACCCAGACCACTTCTGCCCATTGGAGTGGTCTGGGTGCCAACTTCCACTACTCTTAACCCTGCAAGTGTAATCATTGCAGTTTTTTTATAAACTGCAATAATTACCTTTCAGGGTTAACTCCACCTCTAGTGGCTGTCTACTAGACAGCCACTAGAGGGAACTTCCTGACTCATAGCAAAGATTTTCTTTGCTAAAGCGTTGCTGGATGTCCTCACGCTGTGTGAGAACCTCCAGCGTCGCTCAATTCCCCATAAGAAAGCATTGAATTTTTTCAATGCTTTCCTATGGGGAGCGCTAATGCGCATGCGCGGCATTGCCACGCATGCGCATTAGGTTTCCTCGGCCGGTGGGCGGGATCTGTCTCGCCCACCGGCCGACGGAGTCAAAAGGAGGAGCGGCGTGGAGGAGGAAGCAGCGACGAGGGACATCGTCGCTGCCTCTGGTAAATAACTGAAGGGGTTTTCACCCCTTCAGCAACCGGGGATTGGGGGGTGGGAGGGACAGGGAACCTGCAGTGCCAGGAAAACGGATTGTTTTCCTGGCACTGGAGTTTTCCTTTAAACATCAACATAATGTATCATATTACTAAATCACCTGTAGCCTCATCTAACGTTCCTCTTGATATCATTGTTACCTTTGGCACCATGACGGAAAAAAACTAAGTTATGGCTGTGTCAAAGTGGAAAATTATGTATGCGTTTGAGGCACCAAGAGTAACTTTTCTACTCGACTTATGCTGTTACACAATTTGCTGGAGACAAACCTTCAGGGATGTTAACCAATGCCTACAAGCAACAGGAATCAGCTATCATTTGGGAACACCTAGAGCCCGGCCGGTGGAACATGAGGGCATTACTTACCATCTACAGACACCTGAAGCAGCAGAGCTTTTCTTGCAGCAGCTTGACTTTCCTACCACTGAAATCTCCTGAAGGATGCCCCCAGCACCCGGACATAGGACACAGACTCCATAACCCCCTTTCTGTCAATGAAGGCCCTTCTTAAAGGCGCTTCAGCAGGTCATCCCATCTTGCTCTTATGCTCATGGGCCCTTGAAGTTGGCTATTGGGCTTAGAATCTTATTTTCGCTATACTCTTTACCAGGTCAGGTTTACTGGCATTTGGACAAACCAGGAAAATACCAGGTGGGCTGCAATGGGCACGGGCTGATGCCTACTGGGCTGGCGTTTCTCAAATGCCAACCCAGAAAGCAGGATGGCGGCCACCGGTAGGAGGTAGAACAAGAACAAGTTCACCTTTCTACTGTATCAGAGTGTTGCCCCATGTAACCACTGTAATGATCTGATACTTTCCCTGGCGCCGGCCTGAAGAAGCTGTCTGTAACCATTGGGTTTCCAGACAAAGCAGCACATCTCCCACCGAACCACTAGGGTACAGGTTTGCCCTCTCACTAGCCAAAAGTAAGCCTTGAGGAGGGGGCATACACTTTTAATTAATTATTCCTCCTCACAAATTTTTCTCCCACCTTCCATCACAACCTCAGTCCCCCACTACTGCACCCACCTGCCTGTACCTTTTCTTGTTTCAGAAGACCAGAGACCAATAATCAACTTCTATACTCTAATCCTCTACACTCTATCGTACCTCTCCTATAAGAATTTTTTTTTTGTAATTAATATAGATGCTGTTATTTCAAAGGTATAAGTTTCTCTCTGCCACATCTCCCCTTTTTCTCTCCACCTGGCTCTCCCTGCTTTTTCTCGCTCAGAGCACTCTCTGCTCCTTTTTCCTCTGTCCCAAGCTCTCCCTGCTCCTCCTTCCTCTGCCCAGGGCTCTTCCTGCTCCTCCTCAGCCCAAGGCCCACCCCTGCTTCCCCTCTTCCCAAGGTTCTCCCTGCATTTCCTTCCTCTGCCCTAAGCTCTCCCTGCTCCTCTTTCCTCTGCCAAAGGCTCTCCTTGCGCCACTTTCCTATGCCCCATGACCCCCCTGCTCCTCCTTCCTCTGCTCCAGCCTCCCCTGCTCTTCCATCACTCCAGACGTTTCTGCTTCTTTTCTTCCCAGTCTTCCCTGCTGCTCTGCCCTCTGCCCCAGGCTCGCCAAGCTCCTCCAGTGCCCCAGGCCCTCCAGGCTCTTCTCCAGGCTCCCCAGCACTTCCTCATACCGCAGGCACTCTCTGCATCTCCTCTGCCCCAGATTCCCCTGCGCATTTTCTTTGCGGGGACAGAGCTGCTTTAACTCAAGATTTGCAAGAATATGTCTGAATTTTTTCTTACTGAAGAAGACACTAAGTTAAAGACATTATCGGCAAAGGAGGAAACTATATACTGAACTTGACAAGAGTTTTCAGAGCTGAAGACAGCTGTCAGACATGAGTTCAGCACAAAACACAGATCAAAATACTTTAAATGGGAGTCATAGGTCAATCGACAATTTTAACAAGTAGACCATTTATCTTTTTACCAGTAAAATAGGTTTTAAAACTTTATTATACCATACTTTTCCTGTGTATGTCACATAGGAAACCTTTGATTTGCATCATAAGCAAGATGGTGTGCCTCTTTAAAAGGCTCTACTATATCTAATACTCAAACAATTCATTTTTACGAACTCAAATTTTTCACAAAACAATAGCTGCACTATCATTGTGTCCAATTTAATTAGTCACAATAATTATACCTGCTGTAAAGTTTTGATTCATCCATTCTTCTTCATTTATTTTTTTACTTATAGTCATTAATTTTACCATTTGTTGAAAAGGTTACACTTTGCATTCTGGATGTGCGTTAGAAGCACACCCAAAAGTGTGTAACTGATAAAATTAAATCTTTACAGACCTAACAGGTAATTGTGCACATTCATGATCTAGAACAAGAATAGGCAACATTTTTAATACTGTGCCAAAACAAAATCTTGAAGTCAAAACCGAGAAGTGTACGTTTTTCTGCTTGTTTTATTTACCGGTGCTGCAGTTGTTGTAACGCAGTATTTGTGCATATGTGGGCTGTGATCACTTCCTCCAAGTGCTGTGATGCGTACATTGAGGATTGTCCCTCAACTCCTGCAATCACAGCTCTGTTTGCACTAGCAGACAGGAGACTCCTGATAGGTCAGAGTCAGTTTGGCTCTGGCTGCCTTGAGTGCTGTGCAAAGGCACCTCAAGTTGCCATAGGTTGCTGACCCCTGATCTGGAAAGTACCTTAAACATTTTTTTTTTTACCATGATCTTATATATATATATATATATATACACATACACACACACGGTATATATAATGCTGAGCATCAAAAATGCCATTTGCATGAATCTCAAATGTCGATATTCAGAGAGTTAATACGTGTTATATATATATCTTTTCATCATTATTATTTTGATTGCCAACAGTGACATTATTGTTTTCTCCTTACATCAAGCTAGACAGTGTGTTCTTTTCTGGCCTATGTTATATCAGCATTGTCCGAAACACTGTAAACAAAATAAAATCAAGGGATTTGTGTGAGCATTTAGCTGCTCTTTCTTACTGAGGGTTTTGGAATTATACTGGATGAATTATTAAGACCTTCTTTGTTGCGTAGGGAAAGAAAGGATTTGTTCCTGAGTGATTGCTTTTCACTTCCTAAGGTGAACATAAATAAAGGGGTTTGCGGTTTTGAATAAAAAGGCCAAGCACAATAAACAGTTGTACAGGGCATTCATTTGACTTCTATTTGTGTGTAGTCTCCAAGCCAGCTCCATACTGGTCCTTGGTAAAACAGAAAAGAAAAATAGAGACACAACTGCACCAGTAGCAGGCAAAGGAAAAACATTGTTTATTAAAGAAACACATGTATTCCTGATACTGTAGTGCAGGCATCTATGTTTTGTTTCCCGGCTTTGTTGACAGGCCCTCTTCTCTGTGAAGATTACAGGGTTAAAGTGTACTTTTTCTCCTGCACCATACCGGTCTTGCTGCAGTTGGCCCCACTTGATCCAGTCTTCATCACTGAGATCTTGAGTCCCATAGGAAAGCATTGGGAGTCTATTGTGCATGTGTGGCAAAACGCTGTGCTGAGCCAATCAGCATGTCATCCTGATTCATCCTGCACACCTCAGGTGACACAGTAACATGTTTCAACACACAGTTCGGAAAGCACTGACTTAATGGGTTAAACTGTAACCGAAATCTTAGTTTCGGGAAGCACAGAGTGCTGCCAGGCAAAGGCGGCACCAATTGGCATATTGGCGATTGGCAGTAAGATGATGCTCTAAGCCAATGAAATACACAATACCCAATGAAATACACTTTTTTCTTCTATCAATGGAGAGCTACTGATTGGCTTAGAGCATCAACTAACTGTTCTAAGCCAATTGGCAATCGGACGTCATGAAACGGAGATTCAGAAGCCGGATGCCGCCTGAGGGACCTGCAGATCGACTCTTGATATATGCCTTTTGGTAAAACTGTCGAGAACAGTTTAACCCCTCAAGATAGTGCACCAGTGAGCCTCGTGGAACCATAACAACTTTATTTAGATGACGTTGTTATGGTGATGAGAGTGTCCCTTTAAGCTGTAGAGGTTATAGTAGCTATAGTGTCCTTTTAACATTAAAGGAACACAATAGGGTCAGGAACAAACATGTATTTATCCCCCTGGCCCAAACCATGATCTGCCTGCTTAGCTGACATCATCAAAAGTGGTGACCTGTACCATTCACAATGCTTTCCCATAGGAAAGCATCGGATTGGTTAAAAGAAAACTCCAGTGCCAGGAAAACAATCCGTTTTCCTGGCACTGGAGGTACCCTATCCCTCCCACCTCCCAATCCCCGGTAGCTGAAGGGGTGAAAACCCCTTCATTCAGTGAATGAGGCATGTCCCTCGTCGCTGTCTCCTCCTCTGCGCCGCTCCTCCTACTGTCTCTGACGGCCGTGGGCGAGACTGATCCCGCCCACCGGCCGAGGAGACCTAATGCGCATGCGCGGCAATGCCGCGCGCATGCACATTAGCGCTCCCAATAGGAAAGCATTGAAAAAAAAATTTCAATGCTTTCTTATGGGGAATTGAGCGACGCTGGAGTTCCTCACACAGCGTGAGGACGTCCAGTGACGCTCTAGCACAGATAATCTGTGCTATGTGTCAGGAAGTGACCTCTAGTGACTGTCTAGTAGACAGCCACTAGATTTGGAGTTAACCCTGCAAGGTAATTATTGCAGTTTATAAAAATAATAAGTGTAATAATAATAAATAATTACACTTGCAGGGTTAAGAGTAGTGGGAGTTGGCACCCAGACCACTCCAATGAGCAGAAGTGGTCTGGGTGCCTGGAGTGTCCCTCTAAGCTTGTCAAGCAGGCAGATCAGGGCCAGAGGCACTACACACCAAACATAGCCCTGGCCAAGCAGCATCTCCTCAAAGAGAGTATGCAGAGGGTAGAAACACTGCATGTCAGTGCTGCATACTGCCAAAAAATACATTACACTCTATAGCATCATACTATTTACTCATTTCTTTTATAGAGATTTATAGATTTTTTTTTTTTTTAGATTTCATCTACTTCACCAATTCCTTTGTTAGATTCAAAAAAACCCTATCCCATGAATGGAAAATAAGGCTCACCTACAGAGTGGATATCATTTACAACTAAACAGATTTAAAACATGAATGCAGATAAGTGTATTTATTTATGATATATTTCAAAATATAAAAATAAACATGGTCAATGAAAATATTTTCCCTACATACATTTTATAATGCTAAAAATACGCATGGCTATACCCTTAAAATGCTATCATTATAGACAGAAAGAGGTAGGCAATCTTCAGTACTTCATATGTTGTGGATTACATCTCCCATAATGCTCTTACAACCATAATGCTTGCAAAGCATCAGGGCACATGTAGTCCACAATATCTGGGGTACTGAAGATTGCCTACCCCTGCTATTGCCTGAAATTAGAGTGTTGTGCAAAAGAGTATGTGTTACCTAGGAAAACACCTTCACAGACATAGGTAAGAGCTCCGTACTCAGCCTGAGTATCTTGTTAATATCCCTTCTTTTCCAGCAGGACTCCTACAGTTATTATAATGGCTCATAGCACCTCACCATCAGCCAAGATGTGGTTAAGGGTGACAACAAAAGACACTTCATATGGTTATCTGCCCACATTTATACACAGATCCCCAGCAACGTGATGCAGACTCAGCAAGTGATGCATGTATTTTCTCATGCAAAAACACAAAAGACCTCCATAGAGATGCAACTTGATTTGATTTTGTAAGAAACATAGCAAAACAGAGGAACAGGCATAGCATATTTCCACAAAACAAAAAATAAAAAAATAAAAAAAAAATGTAAGTCACTCTGATGACGTCCAATACACCTCAACCCTAGTTTTTATTTATTTTTACCACAGTTGATGAAGCAAGTGTTTTCCTGTAATAATCGATTCTTTAAACAAACAAAAAGATAGATTTAGCAGGAACATTACAAAGCTTAGTGTTGTGACACATTCATTTAGTTTACATGTCCAGGAAAATAAAGCTGAAGTCATACTGAAAAACACTTTCTGAAAGTTACTGGCCATCTGCCTATAA
Organism: Pelobates fuscus; assembly: GCF_036172605.1. Lineage (NCBI taxonomy): Eukaryota > Metazoa > Chordata > Amphibia > Anura > Pelobatidae > Pelobates > Pelobates fuscus. Next base: position 213,133,144 of record NC_086320.1, on the reverse strand, counting down.
TGACAGCTGAAAGCAGAGGACATTTCTGCACAAATTAATTAAGATAGGACAAACATAATTCATATTTAAAAGACTGCTTAACTGGAAATTGAAATAAAACAAAAAAACAAAAAAAAGATTTCTGTCCACCCTGAAACACACACATGTGCATTACACATACACATTTTCTCAACTACTATGCTAGTACGGTTTTTGTAACAAAACTAGTTATATGATTTTTGCATTGATCAAAAGAAGAAAAATAAAATTAAAACTGGGTCTGTTGGTTCTTGGTTTGAATATTTAGTACGTTAACATTTTGTAGATTATTGCTTTAACCAGGCAATGGATATACCAAAATAGTGGAGATGCCTGAAAATATGGAAATGAATAAATATCCTTCAGCAGCATTTCTTCTAATCACTAGTAATACAAGCTTTCTGGGGAATAAAGAGATTCAGGTTATAATCATGTGATGTGGCTCAATGCGAAATGCTGTTTAACATTTTCAGCATGTTGTTAATGGGATGCTTATTTCCACAGATCCTCTAGTAGTGAAACAACTTATCAGTATACAAAAACATTCTACATAAGGGTACTTATATGAAAGAAGTTCGCTATAAGGGAAATCCTATAAAATAAATAGAGCTGATGTTCAAACAGAGAAAAGTAAAAACTTTTGTAAGAATTGCAGATGATGCTACATGCCAAGAATTTTACACAAGCCAAATGCCACAGAGCTTACTATTAGCAGTATTTATATGGTTTAGAATTATATGGCGATATAAAAACAAGGACACAGTTAAAGCAGCGCTGTAAACCCGCGGGTATATCTTTATGAAATACTCATACTGACAGTGTTGGAATTTCACAGGATCCATCATAGACCACTATGCTGTATTCTCGCGCGCTCCCCCACCCTAGCCAATGGATCACCAGTGGCGATGTCACTGTCTGCGGTCTTTGCAAATTATACAAAATCCCCAGACGGGGGCATTGCCGCTTTAATGTGGACAGAAATGAGGTGAAGACAATCCTGCTCATAAGCTTACAACTTAAGATATAATATAGCTGTCTCCAAAGTACAGGCGTTTTTTAGCGTTCTTTAACTTTTACAGCGACAATGCCCAAAAATATTTGTACATTCTTTGTTATTTTGGTTGTTTACCAAAATAAATAAAGTGATTGGTTAATAGTGAATATGGGCCTAAAGTGCAGTCTCTCAGCTTTAATTTGAGTGTATTCACATCTACATTGGAGGAAAGGTTTAAAGCGGCACTGTCATGCCGAACTTACCTTTCCCTAACCGCTTCCGCTTCCTCTTCTCTCTCTCTCTCTCTCTCTCTCTCTCTCTCTCTCTCTCTCTCTCAGGATCTGTTTTCTTCCTATCTGCTCTAGTTTTCTTTAAAACATAAGACAAAGTAGGGAGTACTTTGTCTTAAGTATTTTTCCTACGCTTGACCAGCTTTGACCCACTTCCTGTGAGTCAGAGAAATTTTCCCACAATACTTATCCTTTCCTCCGTGATGCCTCCTTTCACTTTTCCCGAATGTCCTGTCATTTAAACAGTACGCCAACAAAACTAACAAATTTCGTCCCAACAGAATGAGTTGGGAATGAACAGTTTGTTCATTAATGTTAGGACGCAATTCGGGACTTTTGTTTGGATCGGAATTTCATTCAAATTAATTAAATGCTGATCTATTTGTGCAGCGAGAAATACTTCGTATTAGTGAATAAGGGAGATTTAAATCTCCCAAATGCCCCTACTCCCTATACTGCGAGTAGGGGCATGGCTGCTCACTGTTCTAAAAAAATAAGCTCCCCACCCCCGAATCAATTAATAGGGGACCTAGTACAGGTCCCCCATGGTGGAGCATCTAGAAAAATTATTAACAATTGAGGACACAGTGTCAGCCCCCACCCGTGTCCCATTAGATTCCACAAAACAGCCCCCCCCCCCCCCTGGCCCCCACCCATGAGCGGCGGGTGGGGACCCCAGGTAACAAAAGGGGGAGGGACCGATTGTCTTCCCTACCCCCCTCCCTCGAAACAAAACTGGGGGGGACCGATTGTCTCCCCTTCCCCCCGGCCCCCACCCATGAACGGTGGGTGGAGGCCCTAAGAAACAAAAGGAGGGGACCTATTGTCTCCCCCACCCCTCCGGCCCCCTCCCATTTTATTTTATGGACTGTTTTGCAATGTGTTATCTGTGCTTCTGTATGTCATTTATTTCTGTATTTTTTTGTACCCAGCACTGTGAATTCTTGTCAGATTAAATGTTTACTTAAATAGCTTGTGTCTTTGTTCTCTCTATGAGCTCACTCTCCAGAGGAAAGCTCAGGTAAATACATTACCAAAGGGGATGATTATATATGTCTGATCAGTAAAGTAAGGTTGTGATCCTATATTTCTAGTGTGTGGGTTAACCTAAGATGCCCTTATTTAAAGTCGTTGTGGTGGCAGTAAAGTGTGAGTGTAGAAGGTATTGCAGGGGTTAATTTAGTTGTTGCCGAGACCAGCAACAAGTAACCAGGGGTCTGGTGTAATTATCCCTTTACCTTCCACACTCTCCCCACTATCTCGGCTGGGTCAATAGCCCACATTTGTGACAGCCTTCAATGTGAATCAGATCTGAAAATGAACTTTAAAGCGGCACTGTCATGCCGAACTTACCTTTCCTCAATCTCTTCCTCTTCTCCCCCTCTCTCGGGATCTGTTATTCTTTTCTTCCAGTCTTCTTTAGTTTTCTTTAAAATTATAAGACAAAGTAGGGACTCTTTGCCTTATGGAGGATTCCTCCGCTTGACCAGCTCTGACCAGCGGAGGAGCAAAGTGTGCTTCATTTCCGCTGGTCAGAGCAATTTTCCCATGATCCCTAGCTTTCCTCCCTGTTCCCACAATACTTCCTGTCAGTATTGCCGAAAGTCCTGTCACTTAGACAGAACGCCGGGAAAACTGCCGAATTGCATCCTAACAGAATGAGAAGAGTTTCTCCATTGGTGTTAGGATGCAATTCGGTACTTTGATCGTATCGGAATTTCATTCTAATGAATGAAACTCCGATTCTATTCATTGCTGTGGCTGCATCTTGCAGCCGCTTAGTAGATAACTCCCTAATTCCCACGGTATCAGGGAGCTATCTACTAAAAGGCTGAAAGACCTTAATTGGTCTTTCAGCCAAATTTACTAATACTAAGTAAAGATTACTTAGTATTAGTAAATAATATGCCCCTACTCGCTATACCGCGAGTAGGGGCATGTCTAGTAAGCAGTGAGCAGCCTGTGGCTGCTCACTGTAAAAAAAAAACAAAAAAACACCTAATAACCCCCCCCCCCCTGTGCGGGGGTTAAAGATGGGGGGGACCTACTGGCCTCCCCCATGGCCCCCACCCCTGCGCGGTGGGTGGGGGCCCTAATAAAACAATAAGGGGGGGAGGGGGACACCTACTGTCCTCCCCCCGGCCCCCACCCCTGCGTGGTGGGTTGGGGCCCTAATAAAATAATAAGGGGGGGGACCTACTGTCCTCCCCCCCTGGCCCCCACCCCTGCGCGGTGGGTGGGGGCCCTAATAAAATAATAAGGGGGGGGGACCTACTGTCCTCCCCCCCCTGGCCCCCACCCCTGCGCAGTGGGTGGGGGCCCTAATAAAATAATAAGGGGGGGGACCTACTGTCCTCCCCCCCTGGCCCCCACCCCTGCGCGGTGGGTGGGGGCCCTAATAAAATAAGGGGGGGGGACCTACTGTCCTCCCCCCCTGCGCTGTGGGTGGGGGCCCTAATAAAATAATAAGGGGGGGGAACCTACTGTCCTCCCCACCTGGCCCCCACCCCTGCGCGGTGGGTGGGGGCCCTAAATGACCCCCCCCATCAAGGTGACTAGGGGTCCCAAGCCCCTAGTCACCCCCCCCCCCCAAAAAAACATTCTATCCCCTACCTACCCCCTCCCCCTAAAAATAGTGAGGGGGGAATAAAATAACTAACCTGTAAAAAAAAAAAATTAAACTTACCATTTGACGTCTTCTTTTTTCTAAATTCTTCTTTCTTCAGCCCCCAAAAAAGCCAAACAAAAATCCATCATACCCGTCGCACTTTAGAAAAAAAAAAAAAAAAAAAACGAGCGCAAAAAAAAATTAATCCATGTTCACCCATGGAGGGCACGCCGCGTACTGAGCTCCGCAGGGCGGGTCAAGGCTTATATAGCCTTGCCCCGCCCTGCAATTAGGCTTAGAACACACTGATTGGTTGGTTTAAGCCAATCAGAGTGCTCTGTGTCATTTTACACAGCGTGGGAAAATTCAAAAGAACTTTCCCACGCTGTGTAAAATGACAGATCACTGTGATTGGATGGTTTTCAAGCCATCCAATCACAGTGCTCTGTGTCATTTTACAAGCGTGGGAAAATTCCAAAGAACTTTCCCACGCTTGTAAAATGACACAGAGCACTGTGATTGGATGGATTTCAAGCCATCCAATCACAGTGATCTGTCATTTTACACAGCGTGGGAAAGTTCTTTTGAATTTTCCCACGCTGTGTAAAATGACACAGAGCACTCTGATTGGCTTAAACCAACCAATCAGTGTGTTCTAAGCCTAATTGCAGGGCGGGGCAAGGCTTTATAAGCCTTGACCCGCCCTGCGGAGCTCAGTACGCGGCGTGCCCTCCATGGGTCAACATGGATTAATTTTTTTTTGCGCTCGTTTTTTTTTTTTTTTTTTAAAGTGTGATGGGTATGATGGATTTTTATTTGGCCTTTTTGGGGGCTGAAGAAAGAAGAATTTAGAAAAAAGAAGACGTCAAATGTTAAGTTTAATTTTTTTTTTTACAGGTTAGTTATTTTATTCACCCCTCACTATTTTTAGGGTGAGGGGGGTAGGTAGGGGTTAGAATGTTTTGGGGTGGGGGGGGGGGGTGACTAGGGGCTTGGGACCCCTAGTCACCTTGATGGGGGGGGTCATTTAGGGCCCCCACCCACCGCTCAGGGGTGGGGGCCAGGGGGGGGAGGACAGTAGGTCCCCCCCTTATTGTTTTATTAGGGCCCCCACCCACCGCGCAGGGGTGGGGGCCGGGGGGGGAGGACAGTAGGTCCCCCCCTTATTATTTTATTAGTGCCCCCCACCCACCGCGCAGGGGTGGGGGCCAGGGGGGAGGACAGTAGGTCCCCCCCCTTATTACCATTTATTTTTTTACAGTGAGCAGCCACAGGCTGCTCACTGTTTAGTGGACATGCCCCTACTCGCGGTATAGCGAGTAGGGGCATTGGGGAGATTTTAATCTCCCTTGTGCTATTATGGGGGTCATATTGACCCCCATAGAGTGAGGGGGGGATCTGGGGGGCTTATGAAGTGGTGGGGAGCACAGCTCCCCACCGCTTCTGTCTTTACATATTACAAGGAGGGAGCTGCACGCCGGTAGCTCCCTCCTTGTAATAAACTGAACGAACAAACGAACACTGATACACAGTGTTAGTTTGTTCATCTGATTTTTTCTATTCATTCATTCGTCTGTCTGATGAATGAATGAATAGATGAAATTCCCGTTCGCATGTCCAGGTGTTTCACTGGGCATGTGCGGGAATCTCACAGTCTCTGTAGTGTGGGTAGATGACGTGTCCCGCAGGGACTTCACCTACCCACACAAAGATGGCGGCGCCCTGAATAAAGATCAGGGCAGAAAATACAGATTTAAAAATAGGTAATCTGGGGGGCTTAGGGGCATTTGGGGGTGACTAGGGGGTCAATTGGATGTAGTGGAGGCGGGAGGGGGGTTAAAAAAAAAACGGGATTCGGCATGACAGTGCCGCTTTAAACAAACACTCAAGTCTGGGGGAGGCGGATATAAAATCCAAACAAAAAAAAACATGGATACAATTAATTTTGAATTTAGTTTTTTGTGGGGATATATCTTACAGCCTATGTTGTTTTATGTTGTAGATCATTGAAAAAGGGGGATGGTAGATGCACTATATAGTATGTCTGCCACTTCCATTAGCATTGTGGAGCTAACGCACACAGAAGAAAACATGCCTGCTTGTCTGACAGCCAGGCAGGTGTTTCTGCTCCCAAATATAAAAATTTAGATTTCTATTAAAACCGGCACTTTTATAAAATGATCATAAATATGACAGATTCCAAGCTGTGTAGCGTGCTACTTAAAAGGACACACCACCAGACCTCTAAAGCACTTTAGCTTGCTGAAAAGCTTTATGTGTTAAGAGTTTGTCCTCTTTTTTGATCAATTTGGAAAAAGTGCAGATTACAATAGAAATTTACACTTTAATAAATTAACTTGGTTACACCCCCTGGCTGTCAGACAATTGGTCCTCTTACTTCCTGGCTGGTTAGCTCAGTGGAGCTAAACTCAAGAGACAGCAATTGATGAGAGCACCTGCCTTGCAAAGACTTCTCATTAAGCTTCATTGGGAAGTCTGTGATCGGACAGCCACAAAAAGTCTGGGCTGGGTATTGCAGGTTTTGTGAGCTGTTTTTTTTTTTTTTCAGATATACCTCCAATGAAAAAATGCATAATTAAATGCATGCAAGTATTCATTTGGGGCAAGATCTACTAAATAGTGATATCGATTTTGTATTTTGGACAGTGGAGTGTCCCATTAGTCTCTCTCCCTAGTGTCTATCTCCCAATTTTACCAATATATGTACAAAATGGAGGACAAATTATTGACTGGAATCCAGAGCAGTGCCTCCAATTGTCTACCACAGAAATAGTACTTAACATGGAATTATTATTAAAAATAATTACAATAAGTAGAGTCTGTGTTCTCTTAACTGAATGTTTAATCCTTAAATTACTACTGTATATTAATGTAAATACATTTTGAGTCCTGTAACATGTATTACATTTTCAAAGTGGCCTTCGGCACAAGTTTGAGCACAACAGACTTGGGTGAGTTAAGCATTTCTTTATTTGTATGTTTCTGCAGAAACTATTCAAATTTCTGCATGTAAAACAAAAAAAAATATTGTTTTCATCAGAAAAAAAAAAAAAAAAACAACACTGATTCAAAATGCTATTAGTTGTATTAAAGCTTTATATGTGACCAAAATATTACTTTGCCCCTTAAGGACGGCGGGTGTGCTATGCCGTCCTTGGGGACCCCGCTCTAAACGCCGGGGTGCGGCATAGCACGTCTCCGCCGTCCTTCCTACTTACCTGGTCGCCGGCAATCCCACGCAGTCCAGGGGTTCCCCCGTAGTCCCTTCCGGGCCCCCCCCTGGGCCATGTGATCGTGAGGCCCTCGCAAGGCCCTCGCAAGGACCTCGCGATCACATGGACGGCATACCTGTCCATAGCAATGCCAGCTGGGGGAGTGCCTGTAATGACAGGTACTCCCCCTGCTGCCTGAAATAAAAAAATAAAAAAAAACACATTTAAAGCAGTGTAAAATTAAAGTATATATACTTAGATCATATATATAATATATATGATCTAAGTATTTATAAACACATATATACACATACATAATATTAAAATACACTTAGACTAATATATAATTATATATATTATCAAAATACATATATAATTATATATTTATATATAATATGAAATTAATATGTAAATACGTAAAAAAATAAAATAAAAAATAATAAAAAACAAAAAGATATATGTGTAATTTCGTTCTAACTGTATTTTAAAATTAATATTTATATATAGATATATCAAAATACACGTAGAACTAAATAATATATATCTATATACATAAGTATATACATATACCTATACATAAATAAAAATTAAAAAAAAATGATATTATATATCAAAATCCCCTGCACTCACGCTTGTGATGTTCCAATGCCAGGCGCACTACCAGAGCTCCAATATATATATAACATCTAAAAAGAAAGGCTGCTCTCCGGACTTAAAACGAAACTTTTATTGAAAAAACTTAAAAATAATGACCAACCAGGTTATCCTGTTGTCTCTGACCCTGAAGAAGGTCCCGATCGGGGATCGAAACGTTGGTCATTATTTTTAAGTTTTTTCAATAAAAGTTTTGTTTTAAGTCCGGAGAGCAGCCTTTCTTTTTGGATGTTATATATATATATATATATATATACATGCACATACACACACACACACATATACATATATATATATATATATATATATATATAAAAATAATTCTACGTATATATTTACGAAATAATTTTACATAATTACGTAATTTTATTAATTACAATTTGCGGGACTTGCCTGACAACCCAGGCCGAAAGTCCAGGGAATTTAGTTTGCTAGCACTATATTTAACCCTGTAACTTTCCAAGACACCATAAAACCTGTACATGGGGGTACTGTTTTACTCTGAAGACTTTGCTGAACACAAATATCAGTGTTTCAAAACAGTAAAATGTATTACAACGATATCATCAGTGAATGTGACATTTTTTGCATTTTTCACACACAAATGGCACGGACGATATAATTGTTGTGATATGTTTTACGGTTTTGGGCTGTGTGTTTTGGTTTACTAATATTGTGTATGGGGGAGGTCCAGTCTTTTATTAGTAGCCACTTCATCTCAAACTCTGGCCAGAATTGGTCATTCTCATTCCTGAGCTACCATAGACAACATAACCAATCTGACAAATTTCAATCAAAAAAAAAAGTAAAATCAAGCCTTATATTTGACCCTGTAACTTTCAAAACCACTATAAAACCTCTACATGTGGGGTACTGTTTTACGCGGGAGAATTCGCTGAACACAAATATTAGTGTTTCAGAACAGTAAAACGTATCACAGCAATAATATCATCAGTGAAAGTGTTGTTTGGGTGTGAAAAATGCAAAAAATTTCACTTTCACTGACAATATCATCTCTGTGATATGTTTTACTGTTTTGAAAGACTAATATTTGTGTTCATCGAAATCTCCCAAGTAAAACAGTATCCCCGTGTACAGGTTTTAGGGTTTCATAGAAAGTTACGGGGTTAAACACAGTGCTAGCAAATTAAATTCTCTGGACTTTTGGCCTGGGTTCGCAGGAAGGTCCCTCAACTTGCAATCAATAAAATTACTTAATTATGTAAAAATATTACATAAATATTCACATAGAATTTAAATATATATACACATATTTATATATTTGAAGTTTATGTGTATATTTATGAAATTATTTACACATGTATATTTCGTATTATTTTTATTTATACATAGACACAAATATCATTCCATTTTAAGTGTATTTATATATATATATATATATATAAATAATTTTTTTAATTATTAAAAATTATTTTAACTTTTTTATTTATTTATTTATATTTTATTATATATATATATATATATATATATATATATATATATACACATACATACATACACACTATATATATTATATATACACACACATACACGTGTGTAATTTAATTATACATGTATTTTATATTAATATATGTATATATAAATATAAAAATACACTTAGTATGACATATATATGAAATTTATACATATATAGATATAATACATATATAGATATATCTATATTTTAGATACAGATATATATTAGAGAGAGAGAGAGAGAGAGAGAGAGAGAGAGAGAGAGAGAGAGAGAGAGAGAGAGAGAGAGAGAGAGAGAGAGAGAGAGAGAGAGAGAGAGAGAGAGAGATTATTATTTTTTGACACTGGTTGATTTTATTTGACTTTATTTTTGATTTTACAGATGCAGGGAGCACTGACAGTCCCCCTGCAGGCAGATACACAGGCACCTATGGCGGCCATGTGATCGAGCGATCACGTGGCCGCGGGGGGTCCTAATCTGCCGCAGGGAGACTGTCTGGTCAGACAGGCAGTCCCCCTCAGACCGGGTTAAACGCTGATCGCCACCAGGGAAACAACGGCGATCAGGTAAGTACCCCAAGACCGTTATGACGGTTCAGGACCGTCAAAGGCCCTTAAGGGGATGTTTCCGATGACTGTCCTGAACAATCATCGGTCGTCATGGGATTAAGGAGAGAGCACAGGTAACTTTTTTCCCTTTGGTTTTTACTATATGTATTGGAGCAGATGTGTACTGTGGTCGTTGCTGCCGCCCAGGAGTGATGGGAGTGAGCGCAGGACCTTTCCTTTTTGTATTTAATTTTTTTGTTTGTCTATAGCAATACTTTAATTGGATTTTTAATAGAAATGCAATTATAGTCTGCAACCATAAAAAGAACAGAATAGCATTATACATAAAGACATTTCCACTAAAATAAAAAGAGTTATAAGGAACACTCCCACCCCCATAAATAAATAAATTAATTTACGTTATTGGGACAGGAGTGTCTCTGGGCACTGTCTTACAAATAGGGGTTAAACCATTTTCCAACAGTTTAAACTTTAAATGTCCCCCAAGACATAACACCCGTCTCCTTTCTTTCTTCCTCCTGACTGCCGCAACGTGTCAGCATATGCTCTTGGCTGATCACTGGCTTCCCAATGAGAATAAATCGTACGTACTATTACTTTCAATGATTGGCCAGTAATAAGGTGAGAATGACAGCTGGCACTAATTCTGACTTATCAGCTGGTAATTCTGCCCATCACAAATTCTAGCACTCATTTGGTAAAAGTAGAAAAAATTAACAGTCAACAGTCTGTCAAAGTTAGCCCTATTATTGTTAACACTATTTGCTGTATGCTCTATATGCAGCTTTAGAAAGGTGAGCTAGCAGTTGAACAATGATAAGACATAAAACAGATTGTGCAGGTCCCTGTAAGAACAGTGATCATTAGAAAATTAACAGAACAAAGGATTATCTCGGCATGCAGATAATCATGGTTGGTATAGAATAAATAATAGGGGCGTGGCTTGGCGCCGAACAGGAATGGCCGCCTAATCCCCGAGCTCCGCTCCAAGCTGCAACCACGCACGGCAAATAAGCACAATCCGGCACCCATGAGACGCACTAAAAGAGCCCAAATGACCCCCTCCACGCCAAGAACACAGGGGAACAGCTCGCACCCATCCATCCGCAGCTACCTGAACACGCCGGGAGACTTTCTTTCCCAGGAGGAAGCTTCCAACATGGCGCCCTCCTCTCCGAGCTCCACGCTGTCAGGGGAACTCCCGAGCACGGAAAATGGCCGACCGGCCCCACAGACTCCAGACTGGTACGCACTATTTGCCTCCCTGCCAAAAAAAGAGGATTTCCAGGCACTGCTAGAAGAGGTAAAGACCACCCTGCGCACAGAGATCTCGGCCCTGGGCACCTCACTCACAGCACTAGAGACAAGGGTACAGGCCCTAGAAACACAAGGCCCCAACCCACACTGCCCTGCAATACAAGCCACAGAGGCCCACACCAGACACATACAAGACCTGCGCCTCCACATAGAGGATCTTGACAACCGCAGCCGCAGGCATAATATCAGGGTGAGGGGCTGCAGAGAATCTGATGCACCAGAAGACGCTAGGGCCACACTGACCCCGATTTTCAACTGCATATTGGGCAGGCCAAGGGACGCCCGCATCCACATGGATAGAGCACATAGGGCACTGAGACCCAAACCCCCCCCAGGCGCACCCCCCAGGGATCTAATTTGCCACATACAGGACTTCCAATTAAAGGAAGAAATTATACGAAAAGCCCGCACGGAGAGAACATGGAGGATTGAGGGGCAGGCAATAGAGATCTACAATGACCTCTCCCACCTCACCCTGCAGGCCCGGAGAGCCCTGCGGCCCCTCACCGCTGCTATGCAAGATGCCCAGATAAGATACAGGTGGCAGTTCCCTTTTGCCCTTTCAGCTAGACAGGGCACCACGGAAGCCGTAATAAGAACGCCGCAGGATGTCTTGGCCTTCCAGGAAGCCCTAGGCCTCCCCCACACTCCTATCCCGGACAGGACTACATGCCCGCTTAATGAACGCCTCGCAGGGCGGCCAACACGCCGCACCCACCAGGGACCCGACAGAGATGCCCTACACACTCATCACCGACTAATCGACCCCGAAGAATAAGGAGATGGAGAATTTGCCCCCCCCCCCCCCCCCGCCACCGCCACCTACCCAGTGATGCCAGCCTGAATCCAAAGAGCTCTACTACCCATATCCACACGGGGAGGGGTGGGATGACCCCGAAGACAAATGCCCGATTGTCTTGCCTCTTTATTGACCCCCCCCTCTTACCTCCCTAACAACCAGAGATAAGATAAACTGACAACCATCCTAAAGGCAAATCGTCAGAAGCGGACATCCCCATGGCACTACAGCTGCCCTCACTTTGGAACTACGCCCACACCTCACCGGCCCATAGACCTATCACCACCCAGAAACTACCTGGCCCCACCAACTCAAGGAGTCGACCCTCACAACCCCGGAGCCCACAAACCGCTCAGGACCAACGCTACCTCAACGGGGACAACCCAGCAGAACCCACCAGAACGCCACTACCGGACTGAAGCCACGCAAGCCCCTGCTATCATACAGCACGAGACATAGAGTCTCACCTGTCACACCCCAATCCCTGCACATGGAACACCCGCTGACACGATACCTTGAACTGGCACCTCGGTATTACACTGGACTGCTTGTAAAGGACTTGTATGCCGAAGACTGACTCGAAAGAGCAAGTATTACGTTGAGGTTCACACCACTCATACACCTGTACACCACCCTACACACACACACATACACTCAATGCACTAGAAAGAGAACTCATACACGGACCCAAATAACCATAGACACCCACACCACCTAACCAATCTGGACACACACACCCAGAACATACCCGCAATATACACCCCCCTGAGGCCCACACACACGAATTCACCACAGACACCACGCACACACTAGAGGGTGGGGAATTACCACTCACCTACTACTATATACCACAGATCAAACGCTATTTTTTATCTACTCGAAACAGAGGGTGAGGGACCTAAACTTCACGCTTTGTCTCACTCTCGGGAGTTGTTTGAATGGCCCGCAGAGGGAGCTGGTAGCACCTCCACTTGCTGGCTCTAACAAATGTATTGCTTACTGATAAATGTCTCTTTGCTGACTTCGCTACCCCTCTCCTACATCTCTCCTCCAAATTGAACTACCCCCTCCTCCCACTTTTCCTCCTGCCTTCCCCCCCCCCTCTCTCTTAGTTCTCTGTACTCCCCCTACCCTGCTCAATACAACAACGTGTAAGGTAAAAGCGCACCGCGGGGCGCACACCTCGAGCAATCTCGGGGTGGGCCCCCCGTGAGGCGCGGGCATGGTCAGAATGTTACTGTTTCTAGATGTTCATAAATGGTACTGCTATTCTCCCTGACAATGGGGACATAACCTATGTAACCATGTTAAATATGTGTAAGGTAAAAGCGCACCGCGGGGCGCACACCTCGAGCAATCTCTGGGTGGGCCCCCCGTGAGGCGCGGGCATGGTCAGAATGTTACTGTTTCTAAATGTTCATAAATGGTACTGCTATTCTCCCTGACAATGGGGACATAACCTATGTAACCATGTTAAATATGTTGTTTTTACGTTGCTCTCATGTTCTCCCCATATTGTTCTCATGATGTTCTCACAAATGCTATTCATACGCACGCTCTTAACGCACTTACATACTGAACGCTGCAAGGCACGCACCAAATGGCTACCAATATGGCCACTCACCTCACCGCACACTGGACCGCTAGAACGGCCCTGACCCCTCTGGGTGCCAGATACCACAGCTACTGGGCAGCAGGAGATGGACGCGGATAGTGATACATCACCGGACAACAACTTACAGTAGGTGACCCACCGAACTATCGACGCCACCTGCCCCACGGGTTCACTGCCAACAGACTGTGAGGTGGCTACGACGGACACTGTCCTCGGACACCCACCTACCAGTGGCACATTACCCCTAATACCAGTCGCCTACGCGACTCAACAACACCGACATACACTACGCTACACCGACTACCTTTCCAAACCTACCTAACCTCCCCCCAACCCCCACCTCTTCTCTTTCTGGGTACCACCACCCTCCCTCCTCTCGCCTCCAACACCCCACCCCCTCACCCACTAATTCCGTACCGGAGCTGTCTCCGTGTGATGGGCCCCCCGCCCCCCGCCCCCTGCGCCTCCGGGCATGCGGGAGAGGGCATTAAGCTCTACACAATCAACGCGAAGGGATTGAACTCTCCACAAAAACGAGCAAGAGCACTGAGAGAAATCAGAGCACTCAAGATATCAATAGCTTTCTTTCAGGAAACACACTTCCTAGCAACACAGGCCCCCAAATTCTCAGATAAATACTTCCCAACTGGCTACTACGCGCATAACCCCTCCACCAAATCCAAAGGAGTGGCCATACTGTTCTCGGCGGACACCCAGTTCCGCTTGGAAGCGGAGGAGAGGGACCGGGAAGGAAGATACCTCTTTCTCAGAGGGTATATAGGGGACACCAAAGTCACACTCGCGAACCTCTACCTCCCAAACAAAGGCCAAAAACCATTTCTAGCCTCGGCTCTGCGAAACCTGGACGCGTTCAGCGCGGGAACAGTTATAATAGGAGGAGACCTCAACGCCCCCTTGGACCCCAGAATGGACACATCTAAAGGAAGCTCCACAATCCCGGAACACGTCACCAGAGGACTGAAGACCCTCCTTACGAACCACCAACTCGTAGACTGCTGGCGCATCCTAAACCACGCAGAGAAGGATTACACTTACTACTCACCACCACACAAATCCTACTCGAGGATAGATTACTTCCTAACCCAGCACAGAGCCTTAGACATACTGCGTTCAGCCCGTATCGCCCCCATGACCTGGTCGGATCACGCGCCTGTGATACTCACCATAGAAAACCCAAGACCCTTCCGACCACAATGGACATGGAAACTCAACGAATCACTCTTAGAAGACCCGCTGATACAAACGGAAATTAAAAACACCCTGGACCACTTCTTCCTCACCAACAAGACAACAGACAGCACACCAACGGCCATCTGGGAAGCGCATAAATGCGTTATTCGAGGGATACTCATTAAACACGGCACCCGCCTGAAAAAACAGCGCACAAAAGAAATTGCGCACCTCTCCACCCAACTGGCGCAACTCGACACGCTCCACAAACATGACCTCCGAGACGAAACTTATAAACAACTCCTAGAGATCAGAGCGAAACTCAACTCCTGTCTAACGTCAAAAATACAATTCCAATTCCAGCTCACGAAAAAGACATTCTATGAATATGGAAACAAAAGTGGCAAATTGCTTGCTAGGGCATTGAGGGCCCGGAGGCAGAAGAGCTTCGTCCCAAAGATATCCATGGCAGGAACCACGCTACAGACCCCGAAGGCCATAGCAGAGGGCTTCCGGCAATATTACGCCTCGTTATACTGTCTACCCTCGAAACTGTACGTGCACAAGAAGGAGAGGAGGCATTCAGAACACGGCAAAAGTCATACATTGAACAGAATATCACTACCACACTGACACCCCAGGACATATCTGCACTCGAAGAAGATATAACGGAAGCGGAGATACATAGGGCCATTAAACTGGCCAAACAGGGAAAGAGCCCCGGACCAGACGGATACACGGCGAAGTACTACAAAATGTTTGCAGATAGACTCGCCCCGCACCTACTTGCACTCTTTAACGCAACACAATGCGGAGGCTCGCTGGACCCCAACATGCTCCTAGCACACGTCGTGGTACTCCCAAAAGAAGGAAAAGACCCCTCCTCATGCGCCAACTACAGACCGATCTCCCTGTTGAACGCCGATCTCAAACTGTTTGCCAAAATACTGTCCCTGCGCCTGCAGCCCCTACTGCCGAATCTCATCCACCCTGATCAGGTGGGCTTTGTGGAGGGCCGGGAGGCCAGGGACAACACAACCAAGGCACTCAACCTTCTCCATGCGGCCCGGAGAGGAACCTCCCCCGCCCTGCTGGTCTCGACCGACGCGGAGAAGGCGTTCGACAGGGTCGATTGATCCTTCCTAAGATACACGCTAGAACGCCTGGGAATGGGACCCCATATGATGGCACGAATCCTGGCCCTGTACGCCTATCCGACGGCCCGAGTCCAAGTCAACGGGATTCTCTCTGACCCATTTGAGATCAGGAACGGCACCAGACAGGGGTGCCCCCTATCGCCCCTACTTTTTGTCATAACCCTGGAACCGTTCCTCAATGCAATACGAGCCCAACCCCACATAACAGGAATTGGGGGCAGCTGGGGAGCCAGCAAAGTCTCCGCCTACGCGGACGACCTCCTGTTCACAATCGCCAACCCGACAACCTCCCTCAGGGAGCTCACGCACCAATTTGACATATATGGCACCCTATCCAACCTAAAAATAAATTACACAAAATCCGAAATTCTCAACGTTAACTGCCCCCCAGCACTGGCAACCGTGCTGCAAACAGAGTTCCCCTTCCACTGGTGCAAAGAAATGATCAAATACCTAGGGATATGGCTGTCGGCAGACCTATCGAACATCTACCGTATCAACTTCCCGCCCCTCCTCGAGCGGATACAGAAGGACCTTGACTCCTGGCAGCTCCCGCACATTACGTGGCTAGGGAGGATCAGTGTCCTCAAAATGAATATACTCCCGCGACTCCTGTACCTCCTACAAACCCTACCAATTCAGATCCCCAAAACCTTCCTGTCACAAACCCGTAAAACCCTGACGGAATACGTCTGGGCCCGCAAAAAAGCGAGACTAAACTTCGCCACCCTCACCAAACCCAAACTACAAGGTGGACTGGGATTACCCGACATGCCGAAATACAGACATGCTGTACACCTCCAACGATTGATCGAATGGACACATGGCCCGAAAGACAAACTATGGATATCCATAGAGGCCAGCTTCTCACAAATACCCCTAACACTGCTCCCTTGGCTGCCGAAAACCATGGCTGGAAAGCTACCAAGAAAACACCCAACAATAAAAGCCACAATGGCAGTCTGGAGGAGACTGGCGCACCGGACGGACTTAGCCCCGGAACTGTCACCACTGTGCCCCATATCACACAACCCGAAATTTACCCCAGCATTGGACCCCCTCTACATGCCTGCCCTGGGCCTACCGACCCCCTGCAGACTGAAAGATGTATACCACCAAGGCACGATAACGCCCCTGGACACCCTGGTCCCGAATACTCCACACACCACGCTATTACGCTTCAGATACCACCAACTCACGAGGTTCCTGAGAAGCATACCGACTCTAGATTCGGCATCACGAACGCCCTCCGTGTTTGAGACCATCTGTGCAAATCCTCCCTCCCCCCCACACGTAATCTCGATCCTATACCGCATGCAAACCAACACCCCCACCAACGCACCCCCCCCTTACTTCACCAAGTACTGGGAAAGGGATCTAGGACACACGCTCTCAGCGGAACAATGGTCAACGGTGTTCACACTCACACACAAAGCCTCCATCTCCACCAAATTCCAAGAAACAGGATATAAGATGCTCTCGCACTGGTACAGGACGCCTGAAAAGCTAACCACGATGAAAGCCACAAACGAACCGGAATGCTGGAGATGCAGGAGAGAACTCGGGTCCCTCTTCCATATATGGTGGTCCTGCCCCCTCATCCAGCCCTTCTGGACGGAGGTCCACAAAATACTCACAACCATAACAGATGCAGACCTGCAACCTACGCCCGAAACATACCTACTCCAACTAACGACGATCCCCATCAACAGCTTTAAAAAGACGGCGATCCCACACTTACTGAACGCAGCCCGTAGTCTCATCCCGGGACACTGGAAACAACGCACGGCGCCGACAATCAGAGAGTGGATGACCAGAGTGGAGGACATCAGGCGCATAGAAGAGCTAATCCACTCCGCAACGGGACGCATACAACGCTACCACGAAGCGTGGTACCACTGGCTCCAATGGCTCGCCTCCACTGCAACAAACGCGGGGGCAGCACAACACCTGACAATAGAGGAAGATGCTGACGCCCTGGCGGACCCAGCTGGCGACGGTGCGGGAGCCGGGCCGTCCGCCCAACCAAACCAAGACGATCACGAAGAGCCGGAGCTGCCCCGCGTCCCGGGGGCGGCTGGACTGGGGGCCCGGGACCGGACACCGCTCCCCCCTGTGGATCCTCTGCACCCTCCCCCCCTCTATGCCTACACCTACTCTCCTCCACACCTGCAATACCCTTACCCCACTAACCTGCAACCCCACCTCCTCCACAGCACACCCCACAACGAAGGACCCACCGCCACCATGCTGACCCACTCAGATAGAAACCCCCCCCCCCGCTCACTGGAGAGACCAACTACACGACACAACACTCACGAAAGACCCCCCAGGGCCTACAAATGTTGATTGTGAGACGGACCACCTCAACCAGACTACCCAAACGCCCAATACCCAGGACCACTATCCTACAATTTCAGACACCACCCAACCCTCACAACCCGGAACAGTGCCAGCCCGACTGAGACGCCCCCGATACTAGCCAGAGCACCAAACTGGACTGGACAGACTCCAAACAAATAGGTAACACTCGGCCAAAACCCAGAGACATCCCAAGGAAGCGACTATCAAGGACACGACCCCGGGGTAACGCACACACAGGACAAAACTACCTGACATACCCCTCGACCACTAAATGCACCTACTACTTGAAAACGGCCCCCCACTCCCCCCCACCCCATAGACCTCGAACAGACCTATCTAACAGGGACCCCAAGACCGTGCCTCCCTGCTGCCCGCAAATCCCCCCCACCTACTTCCGAACACAGTGTTCGGCTTGCCAAGACTACACCTGACCAATACAATGCAAACAAATATAGAAACCGCTGAAACCGCGACAAGAGGCGGCTTCCTAACACCTACCCCACCCAGTAGGCTACCTGTACTACGGGAATGCTACACACAGCAAGAAATGCATTTCGTACGACCTATAATGCACACTGTACGCACCCGTAGATTACAGCAAAATGTATACTTTATTGAATTGCCCAATGCTGCCATGCGACCTGCTATGTACACCTTTAGGCCGATGTTTAATGCCTGTTACGAGATGAATCACTAGCTCATGTATATGTGATGAAAGTTGGATGACAAACGTTGACCCCCCACTTCTCTTTTGTACCCCTCCCCCCTACAACAAAATTTTACAAAATAAAGAATGAAAAAAAAAAAAAAGAATAAATAATAAAAACCTTCTAAGGGACAGTGTAAGGAACAACATATGACACATCTTTTTAAGATGCAGTTAGCCTTTCGTTTTACTTTATAATTAATATTTACTTCTTGTAAATATTGTCATTATAAGAGGGCTCATCCTTGCTTGATTTACTTTACTAAATAATAATAATGTATTTATTTTATTTTAAAAAGGTTTTATACCGGTAAATTGCACCGGTCCAGGGCCTAAATGTGGGCATATGCTTTAAAGGAACACTTTAATATCCCTGCAGTGGTTATGGTGCAAGGAGTGATCTGGAACCGTTTTAAAATGGTTTAACTTCTTACTTGTATTCCACAAAGCACAGACACCCACCACTACTACAGCTGTGAGAGAGTAAGGAGGAAAAAATCTCATATGAACGCTCCTCTTTAAAATATTATTCAAGCAGTATATTGGCATCACATAACTTTAGTCACATATTCCCCACAGGCAGCTGCTCTTTTTATTTTTTTCTAACTAATCCATATGAAGGAACAGAAAAAAAAAAAAGCACAATTTAATCTGTAAAAACACCTTATACATAGAAATGTGATAACAGATGTTTGAATAAATCTACCATGAAAAAGCTGGATGGCACCTAATTTCCTGATCCATATTTATTTTTCCTTTCGGTCAAATGATACTGCTATGAGCAACACCCAAGTACTGCTGAATAATCATCTTTATTTTAGGTAATTCCAGAGTCAAAGTCGAAATAAGAACAGCTACGAATACTTGCATATCATCCACAAATTCTACAACTGTGCACTTCATTCGAATCGCATGATTTGTAAACTTTTTTAGCATGATGATGGCATTGGAGAAGATTTTAAATATTTATAATGCCAAAAATTACTAAAATTTAAAGTCATAACAGTGAATAGGATGATGGATAAATATGCTCCTTTTAGCCAATTACTAAAATTTAAAGTCATAACAGTGAATAGGATGATGGATAAAGCCACCAGCCACCTTTAAGCCACCAGCAACTAATCCAGAAGACTGTTAATCTCAATAAGCGATTATAATATTATAAAACCAAATCTAAGCTGAAAAAAAAAAAAAAACTAAGGGAAACAGAAGAACAAAAAGGATTAATACACACAAAAAAAACACCCAAAAAAAAAAAAGCAAATTTACTGTGCCACTTTAAAGCAACCTCAGAATACCACATAACAGGAGAAGAAGCTGTGGGAGGGTTCCCCTAATCTTTATTCAACCAATCCTCAGCATAAAGGGAACGGATTTTCCATTGAGAAGTAAGGACCATGACCTTAAATAGATTCGTTTTTTGTCTTCCGTAATCATGCAAACAAAAACTTATATCACAATGCATTCCAATAATACTGACTGTGAAAGTATTAAGAATAATGAATTGTCAAAATATTGCACAGCACAGATCACATATCTGCATTAGACAATGGGTCTAAACACACTAACAAGTGCCTTGCAGCAGGACGTCATTATATAGGAAAATAACCGTCAAAGCCAAACTGGCAGTTTGCTTTGTGTTTCCGGTCACAAATTACGGGAACATTTGAGCCACACATACAGGTTTGTGTACTTCCTGCCATCTGCGCTTCCTTTTTAAAATACAAACTTTTTAGCATTTGGCAACTAGCTTTGACATATATCAAACCATTTTTAGTATACAGATCAAACATGGCATAAAAATCCTTGAAGTGCCTTTGTTGTAAATTTCCAGGGCACTGCAAAGATCTAGAATATGTTGGCATGGCTGAAAATCAAGGTGGATTAGATTTAGTCAGGATTTACATCAGGATTTAAATAACTAATTTAGTAAGACTCAATTTAAATCATGATTTTTAAATCATAATACTCTTTCATGCAGTTTGTTATAATTTTAATATTTGCAACCAGATTAAGATTTCATATTTAGAATAATACATTTTCAGATTAGTTTACCAGAGTAGATTTTTACATATCACTAGAAATACATAAATAGATAATAAAATGAATGTGAATTAGGTGAACTCTCTCCAATTTAATAGGTTAATAATCAAACATATTTGGAAGGCAAGTGTTTTATTCAACTAATATACCATTACATAGCACAGGGCTCGACAAATCCTGGGATTTGTGAGTCTCTTCAGCCCCCGAGGTGACCGGCTGCCTGAGAGCAGAGGCGGGCCGACTGATCACGGAGTGCTGAAGCAGGCAAGCAGACGGCTCATGTATTGCCAAGGGAGGGAGGGGGATGGCCGGCTAGCTCATGGAGAGCTGAGCGAGGGAGGTGGGCCGGCAGATGACTTACTGCCATGGCGAGTAAGCTGTAATCTCCCTGCTCTGCTCCCTCGCTTGGATTTCAGTGATGCCGGGAGATGGGTTATGACGTCGGCCCCGGCTCACTAAAGTGTGTTTGTCCTCTCCAATCACATGGGAAAGGTGCTTTACTCCACTTTTTCCCCACGCCGTGACTGGCCCCACCTCCATGGCAGAGACCATCAATTTTGACAAACTCAGCCAATCCAATGCTTTTCCATAGGAAAGCATTGGGAGACTATTGCGCATACCACTGCGCCAATGTAACTTCTCATAGAGATGCATTGAATCAATGCATCACTATAGGGAACATTTTGTAGGTGCTGCACAGTGTGAGTTTGAGTGACTGTTGCTAGAGGTGTCACTAGGCAGCAATGTAAACACTGACTTTTATCTGAAAAGTCAGTGTTTACATTAACCCCTTAAGACCGCAGCCAAATGTACAAGTTGTGATCCAAAAAAACGTAAACAAAACCTGGCATTTGCGCTATATGTCTGTCCAACCATAATTCACCTCTTTCATATTAAATGCACCCACACTTATTATATATCATTTTATTCAGGGGAAACGGGGCTTTCGTTTAACATCAAATATTTAGGTATGGAACATAATTTAATATGAAAAAAATATTTAAAAAATGGGAGAAAATAAGAATTTTTTACATTTTTTTAGTTCTACGTGACATTCTAACTGTGAATGTCATAATACTGTTTGCTTTTACTGCAATACAATACACATATTTGTATTCAGCGATGTCTCACGTGTAAAACAGTACCCCCTATGTACAGGTTTTATGGTGTTTTGGGAAGTTACAGGGTCAAATATAGCGTGTTACATATTTCAGTTTTTTTACATTGAAATTCGCCAGATTGGTACGTTGCCTTTGAGACCATATGGTAGCCCAGAAATAAGAATTACCCCCATGATGGCATACCATTTGCAAAAGTAGACAACCTAAGGTATTGCAAATTGAGTATGTCCAGTCTTTTTTAGTAGCCACTTGGTCACAAACACTGGCCAAAGTTAGTGTTAATATTTGAAAATGCAAAAAACTAATTTGAACGCAAATTTTGGCCAGTGTTTGTGACTAAGTGGCTACTAAAAAAACTGAACATACCCTATTTGCAATACCCTGGGTTGTCTACTATTGCAAATGGTATGCCATCATGGGGATAATTTTCATTCCTGGGCTACCATACGGTCTCAAAGGCAACCTGGCGAATTTTAATGTGAAAAAACTGAAACGCAAACCTTATATTTGACTCTGTAACTTTTGAAAACACCATAAAACCTGTACATGAGGGGTACTGTTATACTCAGGAGACTTCGCTGAACACAAATATTAGTGTTTCAAAACAGTAAAACGTATCACAACAATTATATCGTCAGTGTAAGTGCCATTTGTGTGTGAAAAATGCAAAAAATGTCACTGTCACTGACGATATCGTCGTTGTAATATATTTTACTGTTTTGAAACACTAATATTTGTGTTCAGCGAAGTCTTCCGAGTAAAACAGTACCCCCCATGTACAGGTTTCATGGTGTCTTGGAAAGTTACAGAGTTAAATATAGTGCTAGACAATGTAATTCCCTGAACTTTTGGCCTGGGTTGGCAGGCAGGTCCTGCAAATTGTAATTAATAAAATGACCTAATTATGTAAAATTATTACATAAATATATGCGTAGAATTATTATATATATGTGTGTATATATATATGTGTGTATATATATGTATATAATTTTTTTTAATTATTTTTATTTATATATAGGTATAAACATAGTGATATATACGTATATACTTATGTATATAGATATATATATTATTTCGTTCTACATGTATTTTGATATCAATATATATATATTAATTTTAAAATACAGTTAGAACGAAATTACGCATGTTTATATATTTATCTATTTTTTTTTTACACTGTTTTAACATTTTTTATTTTTTTTTCAGACAGCAGGGGGAGTACCTGTCATTACAGGCACTCCCCCTGCTGGCAATGCCTTGACCTCGCGATCACATGGCCCTGGGCGGCTGAAGAGGACGCAGGGGGACTCCCTGGGCTCCCAGGTAAGTCCCCCATACCGCGATCGCCGGCGTGGGATCGCCGGCGACCGGGTAAGTACATAAGATCGCAGGACGTACTATGCCGTCCTGCGGCTTTTAGAGCCACCAAAATAAGGACGGCATAGTACGTCCTGCGGTCTTAAGGGGTTAAAAAGCATTCAAGGACATAGACTTCAGAACAACTACATTAAGCTGTAGTGCTTCTGGTGACTATAGTGTCCCTTTAAAAATTTTACTTTTGACGTTGATTTCTCTGGCTCCTAACTTTTCTTGCTGGCTCCTAGATTCCAAGCAAATTTGTCAAGCCCTGGTGTACTATATATTAATATTTTATGTGAAATTAAAACTCTCTCTCTTGAACACAATTATATATATATGTGCTTAATATGAAAGATGTAAATTATGATTAAACAGAAAGGCTTTTTAGACTTTGTCTTATACAATTCCCTGCTTCTTTCAGGGGTTAATGAAATGTATTTTACAAAAAGGGACACTATAGTCACCTGAACAACAGCTTAATGTAGTTGTTCTGGTGAGTATCATCATTGTATGCAGACATTTACATGCCAACACTGCCTTTTCAGAGAAAAGGCAGTGTTTACATTGGGCCTAGGGACACCTCCAAGTGGCCACTCCTCAGATGGCCAGTGGCTCAGTGCTGCACAGTAGGCAGCAGTGCCATTCAGCGTCCCCACGCTCTGCATGCAGAACCTGAATTTTCCTCATAGAGATGTATTGATTCAATGCATCTCTATGAGGAGGTGCTTTTTGAACAAAACGGTGTTTGGCCCACGGCCCCTTGCCGATTTTACAAATTGGCTAAAAATCAAAAATTCTGATGATGTCACCAAGGGGGTGGGGCCAGCGCCAGAGGACCTGCACGACGCTGGAAATGAGGAAAGTTGTATTAACTTTTAAGGAGGCTAAGGGGGGGCAAACCCACCTAAATAGTGGCTTTGCACTATTGGGTCAGGAATACATGTTTGTGTTCCTGACCCTATAGTGTTCCTTCGAATATTGCACGAATATAGAGCATTTTGCTTGTTGTAGCAGATTTGGATTTAAACATATATATTTTCAGAATTTGTAACAAGAAAAAAAAAAAAAAACTAACGGTAAACTAACAACAAACTCTGACTGAAATGCATTGCTGCTTACCCTAGCCACCTAACCTTAACTACTAAGGTGCCTGCAGTCTGCATGTGCAGCGTTTAATCCCCCTGCATATGCAGGTGTTACTCCAGTGTCATAGAGGCGGCATTAACCCACCGCAAATTAGTTCAGGCTACTGTCAATTCTGTCCAAATCTTCATGCACAGTGTTCCAATCATTGGCTGAGAGTAGTCAGCCGACACACTCAGCAAATGAATGGTGACTTGGCTTTCGGCTTCTGCAGACGCGGTCGGGGACACAGGTAAGAGGGCAAATCATTGCTAAACATTTTGCACGCTTATTCGGGAACGCAGTAAATGCTCAGAAATATTTAGTGTGGCTTAATTAGGACTTCAAAACAGAGGCAGCAAATCAGACAACTCTGTGAGGTTTATGAGAAGTACTTAAAGGCAGGGCTTGACAAATTTGCTTTCAATATAGGAACCAGTTCCCCCCTCCCCCTCCCCCTCTGGGGGGAGGAAGGGGTTAAACTTACCTCTTTCTCCAGCGCCGGGTGGGGAGCTTTCCTCCTCCTCTCCTTGTTGCTTGCGACGTCATCGGCTGAATGCGCATGCGCGGCAGGAGCCGCGCTCGCATTCAGCCGGTCGCATAGGAAAGCATTTTCAATGCTTTCCTATGGACGCTTGCGTGCTCTCACTGTGATTTTCACAATGAGAAGCACGCAAGCGCCTCTAGCGGCTGTCAATGAGACAGCCACTAGAGGTTTTGGAGGCTGGATTAACCCTCAGTATAAACATAGCAGTTTCTCTGAAACTGCTATGTTTATAAAAAAAAAAAGGGTTAATCCTAGAGGGACCTGGCACCCAGACCACTTCATTAAGCTGAAGTGGTCTGGGTGCCTAGAGTGGTCCTTTAATGTAATGGCTCTGGTGTATATAGCCTGTACGTGCAGACATTTCAATGAAAACACTTCCTTTTTACATTGCTGCCTAGTAACACCTCTAGTGACTGTCTCTTAGGTGGCCACTAAAGTGTCTCCTATCTTAGTGCATAATGTGCAGCCCCTACATTCTGTGTCTCCACGCTCTTTTGCATGGAGCAGCTGAAAGTTCCCCATTAATTGATTTAATGCATCTCTATGAGGAGATGCTACGGAGGCGTGACTGCATGGCGCTGGAAAAAAGAGGAGTAAAAACATAATTTGCATGCGATCAGAGGGGGCTGGTGACCTAAACATACACATTCACTGAGACACCCTGACAGACCAACACAAACTCGAAAATTATTATTTATTATTGATACACTAATATACACACACACAAACACACACGACAGATTAAAAAAAAATTCGGTGTTTTTTAAATACATATTTTGTGGCTGTGGCTGTGGCTTCGGCTTCCCTGGGGTCCAATGTGATTGAGCAGCAGCAGGTGACATCATGTTAGTTGGGCTGGCTATGGCTGATGGGAGCTGGGTGACGCTGTTCCTTACTCCCTCCTTCCTCCTCCTCTCTGTGTGCCGGAAAGAAGTGAAGGGAACTGTAATAACTTCCTCCCGGTGCTGAGGTCAAGCAGGGGAAAGAGCAGGCAGGCGGCTCTGCGGCATGGGGGCAGTAGGCAGGCAGGAGCAGGGTTAGCTATGCGGCATGGGGGCAGGAGGGGAGCAGGCTATGTGGCATGGGGCGGCAGGCGGGTGGGGAGCAGGGTCGGCTATGTGGCATGGGGGTGGGGAACAGAGCAGTCTTTACCTGATGTCCTGCCAGGTTAGCTTGCCATTCTCCCCTGTGCGGCCTTTGCACTGGGAGGAAATAATCACAGTTCCCTTCACTTCCTCCCGGCACACAGAGAACTGCTAAGGGATTGAGGCAGGAAGAGGAGGGAATGGGCTGACCAATCACAGGAGCCAGGACAAAATATTTAGTCGTCATGTGGACCTGGGATTTGCTGAGTCCTGCTTAAAGGGATACTGTAGTGCCAGGAATACAAAGCTGTGTTCCTGGAACTACCGATCCCTCTGCCTCCCCCTCCCTAGTAAATAAAGTTTTAAAAACCCTTTATTTACGGTACTTACCTTATCGCCGATGT
This sequence comes from Pelobates fuscus, assembly GCF_036172605.1. Lineage (NCBI taxonomy): Eukaryota > Metazoa > Chordata > Amphibia > Anura > Pelobatidae > Pelobates > Pelobates fuscus. Next base: position 213,106,471 of record NC_086320.1, on the reverse strand, counting down.
CCCTTGGTGCTGGGTCGAAGCTCTGCTACCTCCTCTGTCCCGCGACGAGCGAAGTCTAATGCACATGCGCTGCAAATGTTTCATGTGCATTAGACCTCCTCATAGAAAAGCATTGAATCAATGCTTTCCTATGGGGGAAAAATCTGATGTTGGAGGTCCAAATGAAGAGCATGAGGAAGTTCAAGGTCAGATAGACCAAAAGTCTGTTGCGTTTCCTGAAGCGCTCCCGGTGGCTGTCTGGTAGACAGCCACTGAGGGCAGACTTAGTGCTCCAATGTAAACATTGCAGTTCTCTGGAACTGCAATGTTTTACATTGCCGTATTAGCTGCAAAAGGGACACAGCACCCAGACCACTTCAATGAGCTGAAGTGGTCTGGGTTCCTGCAGTGTCCCTTGGAAGGGATACGATAAGTGCCAGGAATACAAAGCTGTATTCCTGGCACGATAGCACACCTGTCTTCCCCCCTCGCTTGCACTCCCCCCCCCCCCCCCCCCTCACCACCACCACCAGTTTGGCAATAAAAATTTAACGGATTTTCTACAATAACGTATTTAACCTAACTGCAGAGAGAGAGTGTGAGAGTGTGAGAGTGTGAGTGTAATACACCCACACACATTTTCCTGTCAAGCTGGGACTCTGGTATAGCTGTAAAAACAAGATTTCTTAGATTTCTATCCCCAAGAAGGACTTATTAGGTCCAACCTGAGATATGAGAGTGATGCATAAAGTTGCACTTTGGGATGTTTCATTGTGTTTGGTCTCACCACAATCGTTTTGGTATCTAGCTATATGCTCAAGAGAGACTTCAAGTACCAGACCAAAACCAGAACCGGACTGCTGATCACACCCACAAGGTCAAAACTAGAGCCCATGGCTGGTATCTGGTCACTGATCCTTTTCAATCATAGCACATGGTTAAAAATGTAAAAAACAAAACAAAAAAAACTGTGTTTAAAGTCTCCATTGCCAACGGTATCTGCAGAAATTAAATTAAAATAAAAAAACACCACAGAGTTTCTCTTTTGTTTTCCAACAGCTTTTGAATGTAACCCAGAAGTGTCAGTATATTACTGAGGCCTGGTGTGCTTCAAAGTACTTGTTCAGATACGAGATAAGGAAGTGTTCTTGCAGAGAAACAGTACATATACCCCTTGTGCTTGCAGCAGGCAGAGTGAAGTTAATGACATTGTCACAGACATGTGATTGCTATATTCAGTAATTGGTCAGTTACTAGATCTACGTTCTATTGTTTTCCATCATGCTAATTTGTGTGTGCAAATGCCGTTTATCAGTAAGGAATTAACGTCTCGAGGGATCTTTGTAGATATCTGACTTTCAGTGCACAGCTCTATGCAGAAAAAACAAGTCTAGTATGGCAACAAAAATCATACCAAATGCAAATTGCACCTCTGGGGATTAAGAGCTAGCTCAGCAGTTAGCGCTCTAGTTGTAGTATCTCTGATAAGGGTTGAAAGCACAGGTCAGATTTTCTTACAGTCCATTCTGCCATCAACCCTTTCTTACGTTTAACCCCTTAAGGACACATGACATGTGTGACATGTCATGATTCCCTTTTATTCCAGAAGTTTGGTCCTTAAGGGGTTAATCCATTAATCTGACCATGAATGACAAAAACCTCAGGATATTTTTGGAAAACAGGCTAAATGTACTATTTATATTTAAAAATATACATGGCTGCATTTAGGACCAAAACAGAAACATTTATATTTCAGAGCCATGGTATTTCAGTAACATTTTACAAAACGGTTTTAAAAATATTAGTTGCCAGCATTAAGAACTTTGGAAACCATAGTTCTCTGCTTTCTGGGGTTTGTCAAGCCCCACTACAACTGACAGTTTCACTGGCACATTTCCCACTCTCTGCAGGAATGAAGTGGTAGAGAGATCAAATCTGATAGACTATGAAGGGCTTTCTAGATGTGACTGTCATCAAACCAGGCAGGAAATCAATCCTAGAGAATTCAATTTCAGTGACCACTTGACTTTTGACATTACAGGTAGGCATTGCAAAGCATCTACCTACCATCTTAATGACAAAGCATTCTATCTAAACAAAAAACAATTAATACATACATAAATGTATTTTCAATTACGAAAAACTGTGCTCAAAAAAGTTAACATTGAGCATTTGACAAGCTGCAATCCACCCAGTATTTGGCATGGCACTACAACCACTATAGCATAATAGAAATAGCTAGAATTCAGAGCTGCATTTTCTAAATTTAAAGGGGCACTATAGTCACTAGAATAACTACAGCTTAATGTAGTTGTTATGGTAAGTATACACATTCTTTGCAAACACTGCCTTTTCAGATGGCCACTGGAGGTGCTTCCGGGGGCAGTGCTGCATGGAGACGCTAAACATTCCTCATAGAGATGCATTGGTTCAATGCATTTCTATGGGAAAACATTGGATTGGCTGCAATCATAAATTATGATGTCAGCAAAGATGCGAATCAGTGGAGGGGCTGAAATAAGGTACATTTTATAACCTTTTAAGGGGGCTAAGAGTGGGAAAGCCACCTAAATGGTGGTTTTAACACTACAGGGTTTAGGAATAAATGCGTTCATGTTCCTGACCCTATAGTATTCCTTTAAAGCACCAGCAATAAGAAATGAATTATAATGGTTATAAGAAAACTCCATACATTAGGAAATAGATGGCTGATATTGTAACATATCAATCTGACACTTATAAAAAGTAATTGTTTTAAAACAGATTATCAATATTTACAACGTGGGCAATGTGCGCCTACAGATTGATAGTCCACAATTTAAAGTCCTACATAAAATAAAATGGCTGATTAAAAGTGAAATTGAACACTCCAGGCACCAAAACAACTTCATCTTATGGTGCCAGGAGGCCCTGGGGGCACTCTAACCTCAAGGGGTTAAAATGTTCACGAACGGTTAAACCTCAAAGCTGTCTCCAGCGCAGATCTCAGCTCCTCCTCAGGCAGCATACAGATTTGAAATCTCAGTTTTAGGAAGTGCAGAGTGCTGACGGGCAGGGACACTGCTGATCAAAAAGGTTAGCTGGCACTTTCAGCCAATCAGTGACTCCCCATTTATAAAACTGGCTTGCAAAGAAACGTACCTTTTGCGAGCCAATTTTGTAACTAGGGAGTGGCTGATTGGCTCAGAGTGTCAGCTGACCCAGCAGTACTTCGCTGTTCCTGAACCTCAGAACAGCTCTGGAAGCAATTTCAGGATTAAATCATTCGAGAATGGTTGAACTTCTTGAGGTAACGGGGGCCTCTTAGCTAGCACCATAAGGTACCATAACAACTTCATTTATATAAAGTTGGCATGGTGCCTAAACTGTCCCTTATCACTGACCATGGCACCACACGACAGCTGGCTATCAGTGTCACATTTCTGGTAACATTTTAGAGAAGTCTGTATTGAGGTTTAAGTGTAATTTCTTGTAGTATGAAAGCATCTGTCAACTTTTATAAAATACAATATACAAAATGTATGTAAAACAAAAGAAAAAAGTAGTTTTGAAACTGAATATGGTCAATAGCAAATCCATTTCAGTTCAATTATAAATTAATGCACTTATTTTTCTGATAAAGAACCACGACAAATCTACTACCAAAGACATACTTGAAAACGAGAGAAATCTCAATATATCCTTCCTGGTAAAATATTTTATAAATAATTAAATAAATACAATATATAAAAACAAATGGAAAAAAACAAACCAACAATGGCTGAAGCCCTGCTTACAGCCCCAGGAGTTCTCTCCAAATGTTGTTCTTCGTCAATTACTTTCAGACATGACATCATTAATAGTAGCATGTAATATATTTTGACATCTCTATAACAAGCAAATTTTTTTATTTTTTTTATTACACAGCTGCATCCTACACAAGCATCTCCACTGTAGTCATGTTAACACGCACAAATACTTGAGGGTCAACATGTAGGATTATTAGAATTTAGCCAAATTTGGTACATATCATAGATAGATAGACAGATAGATTAGATCGATAGGAACTTATAGAATTTAGCCAAATTTGGTACATATCAACAAACTCTGATATGAACAGATATATCAGAGTTTGTTGATATGTACTACATTTTGCTAAATTATAATAATCCTACATGTTGACCCTCAAGTATAAATTAAGGTGAAAGAGTTGTAAGAGGATAAAGTTGGTTAAAGGGACACTATAGGAACCAAGATCACTTCATCTTGTATCTTGACCATTCTATAATCCATGAAGAGAATGCTCTAGTGCCAGGTTCGTCTATTCTGCTGCACAATGATGCCTTGTTTCGGTCATTACTGAACTGGTCTGAAAGTGAGATGAGTGAGTAACAGGGGGTAAGGGGTTAGCTGAGAAACTACCCTAGTTGCCCAACAATGTAATCTCACCAAGTTTACAGTGAGTGTAGAAAGGTTTATTAAAGCAGCACTCTTACGCCATTCTCACCTTTTTGTTTCCCCTACTCTTCCTCTTTCCTACTGTCTTTCTTTTATGAGTTTATCTATTTTTAATTAAAAGCATATGACCTGACAAAGAAGGGACAGCTTTCCCATCATACTAAATTTTTCTATGTATTTTCGCGTTGCTTCCTTTCGCCCTTCCGAACGTCCTGACCAAATTTATCCAAACCAAGTGTCGACAGTTTGTACATTTTCAGATTAAATGTGGCCGTTAATTTCACTTCGGAATTTCATTCTAAAGAATGAAATACCAATCCGTGCCGCGGCTGCATCTTGCAGCACTTTAGTAGATAGCCACCTAAATTGCTACCCTGTGGGATTGCTATGTAATGGCAATCCCCCAAATATTAGGGAGCGATCTACTAAAAAGCTGAAAAACCAAAAAGAAGAAAAGCACCCTTATTTTTCTTAAAGGAACACTATAGGGTCAGGAACACAAAACTCACCTTATTTCCAGCAGGGCGCGGGTCTCCCGGCGCAAGCTTCGCCCCCTTGGTGACATCATCAGAATTGCTGATTTTTTTAGCCAATCTAATGCTTTCCCATAAGGAAAGCATTGGATTGGCCGAGATCGGCAAGAGGGCAGGGCAATCAGTACCTCCTCATTGAGATGCAATCAATCAATGCATCTCTAGGAGAAACATTCAGCGTCCCCATGCAGAGTGGGGAAGAAGCTGAGCGGACTTGCTGCCTACTGTGCAGAACTGTGCCAGGAAGCACCTCCAATGGCCATCTGACGAGTGGCCACTTGAGGTGTCCCTAGGGGCAATGTAAACACTGCCTTTTCTCTGAAAAGGCGTTTGCATTAAAATGCCTGAAGGCAATGATTAGTCACCAGAACAACTACAGCTTAATGTAGTGGTTCTGGTGAGTATATACTGTCTTTAAGCCAACTTTGCGAACACCAAGTTTTTGTGTTTAGCTGTAATTTTCCTTTTACTCATTTACTGTACCCACACATATTATATACCGTTTCTCTCGCCATTAAATGGTCCTTCTAAAGATATTATTTCAATAATATGATATAATTTACTATAAAAGTTTTTTTATAAAATGTGATGAAAAAATGAAAAGAAACAGACTTTTTCAAAATTTGACCCCCAAAATCTGTTACGCATCTTCAACCGCAAAAAAACACCCATGCTAAATAGTTTCTAAATTTTGTCCTGGGTTTAGAAATACCCAATATTAACATGTTCTTAGCTTTTTTTGCAAGTTAAAGGACAAAAGTACAAGTAGCACTTTGCTATTTCTAAACCATTTTTTTTTTTTTCCCAAAATTAACACAAGTTACATTGTAACACTGATATCTGTCAGGAATCCCTGAATAACCCTTCAATGTATATATATATATATATATATATATATATATATATATAATTTTTTTTTATTTATTTTTTAAAGAAAACAACCTAAGGTACTCCACTTGAGGTATTTTGACTCTTTTCATGCAACCATTTTACCACCAATCTATTCCAAATTTACAAAAAAATAATGATTTTTTTGACACACATAGAATTTTAAGAATACATGTACTGAGAACTTTGAGGGCTACTGCCAAAGAACACCACAATATGTGTTCAGCAACATCTCCTGAGTACAGTGATACCACCCATGTATCGATGTGTCAGGCGTTCTGGGGAGTGCGCATTCCAGTTTTCCAACTTGGAATTTTCACAGCTGGTTTTCATGCACCCATGTCCTATTTGGGACATTTTTGAAGCTGGGCAATGTAATTTACCCCCATCAAACCATATATTTTTTGAAAAGTAGACACCCTAGAGTATTTCAAATGGTGGTATTTTAACACTTTCCATTCACCAATTGTACCACCAGTCTTTGGCAAACTTTTGGGTAGTCATTTTTTTGTTTTATTTTTCTCTAACACTGTACTTTAGGCATGGATTCTCAGTTGCTGTTGTGTGTTACTGACAATGTACACCCCAATATGTGTTCAGCAACATCTCCTGAGTACAACCGTGCCCCCCAATGTACAGGTTTTATAGGTTTTTGCAAACTTACAGGGGTCAAATATAGGGTATTCCCCTTTTCCATGTTTGCACATTGAAATTTGACAGATTGGTTTGCTGAGACCATATAGCAGCCCATGAAATAAAAATGAATCCCATCATGGCATACTATTTGTAAAAGTAGACAACCCACGGTATTCAAAATGTGGTATCGTTAAGTCTTTTTTAGTATCCACGTAGTCACAAACCCTGCGCAAAATTAGCATTTATATTTGTTTTTGTGCATTTTTCTCACATAAACTGCCATTTCACAAATGATATCAGTGTAATACATTTTACTGCTCTAAAACACTCATATTTGTGTAGAGTAATGTCTCACAAGTACATTACCCCTCAAGTACAGGTTTTATGGTGATTTGGAAAGTTACAGGCTCAAACATGAGATTTACCAATTTCTGTTTTTGTAAATTGATATTTGCCAGATTGGCTATGATGCCTTTGAGACCGTATGGCAGCCCAGAAATGAATATTAACCCCATCATGACATACCATTTGAAAAAGTAGACAGCCCAGGGTATTTAATATGGGGTATTGTCCAGTTTTGTAGAAGGCACAAAGGCTTGCCAATGTTAGCGTTCATATTTGTTTTTTTGCACAAAAACTGCTCTTTTACTGGTGACTTCATCGTCATGATATGTTTTACTGTTTTAAATACGCATATTTGTGTTCAGTGAAGTCTCCAGGGTACTCCTGGGAAGTCTATAGGGTATTTAGGTCCCCCCCTAACCGAATTCAAACCGCCCATAGGAAAGCATTTCTCAATGCTTTACTATGGACATCCAGCGCCTTCTCACTGTGATTTTCACAGTGAGAAGCGCGGAAGGGCCTCTAGCGGCTGTCAGTGAGACAGGACAGCCACTACAGGCTGGATTAACCCTCAGTGAAACATAGCAGTTTCTCTGAAACTGCTATGTTTTTTTTTTAGATGCAGGGTTAACACTAGAGGGACATGGCACCCAGACCACTTCATTGAGCTGAAGTGGTCTGGGTGCCTATAGTGGTCCTTTAAATATATCCATACTTACTGTCCAAGTGGGTTAATGTTCAAATATTAAGTGTGTGCCCTCACAGCAATAGAACCAGGATGCATAAAAATTGCAAATAAAAATAAAAAGGGGGGTATGTATTACCGTATATACTCGAGTATAAGCCGACCCGAATATAAGCAGAGGCCCCTAATTTTACCCCAAAAAACTGGGAAAACTTATTGACTCGAGTATAAGACTAGGGTGGGTAATGCAGCAGCTACTGGTAAATTTCTAAATAAAATTAGATCCTAAAAAAATTATATTAATTGAATTTTTATTTACAGTGTGTGTATATAATGAATGCAGTGTGTGTATATGAGTGCAGTGTGTGTATATGAGTGCAGTGTGTGTATATGAGTGCAGTGTGTGTATATGAGTGCAGTGTGTGTATATGAGTGCAGTGTGTGAATATGAGTGCAGTGTGTGAATATGAGTGCAGTGTGTGAATATGAGTGCAGTGTGTGAATATGAGTGCAGTGTGTGAATATGAGTGCAGTGTGTGAATATGAGTGCAGTGTGTGTATATGAGTGCAGGCCCATCGCTACCCGACAGGCAAACCAAGCAACTGCTTGGGGCCCCGAGCTGGCCTGGGGCCCCAAGCAGAGCCGGTGCTTCCTATAAGGCTGCAGCCGCCTGAGCGCTCTATAGAGAGCCTCAGACGGCTGCAGCACTCCTTTCTCATCAGTGGCGTACTAAGGAGAGGGCGGGGGAGGGCAGGGGGGGCGGCCCGCCCCGGGTGCCACTGTCCAGGGGGGTGCCATGACTTCACGTGTCATGTGTCGCCCCCCCGGCCCCAATCATCACGCTGCGCTCAGCCTCAGCCGCACCTTTGAGAAGGGGGAGGAGTCTTTGGGACGCGGCGTGATGACGCCGTACGCAGCGCCGCCGTCAATCCGCCTTCACGGATCTTCAGCGCAAGGATCCAGTGGTCGGTCTCAGAGGGAAGGCATCATCAAAACGTGAGTAGTAATTTATGTGTTTTTGAAATTTATGTAATGTTATTTAATTAATTAAAGGGGGTGTATTAATTATGGGGGGGTGTATATTAATTATGGGGGGGTGTATTAATTATGGGGGGTGGATTAATTATGGGGGGTGGATTAATTATGGGGGTGTATATTAAGTATGGGGGGGTGTATATTAATTATGGGGGAGTGGATTAATTATGGGGTGGTGTATATTAATTATGGGGGAGTATTAATTATGGGGGAGTGTATTAATTATGGGGGGGTTGTATTAATTATGGGGGGTGTATATTAATTATGGGGGTGTATTAATAATGGGGTGGTGTATATTAATTATGGGGGGTGGATTAATTATGGGGGTGTATATTAATTATGGGGGAGTGTATTAATTATGGGGGGTGTATATTAATTATGGGGGTGTATTAATAATGGGGTGGTGTATATTAATTATGGGGGGGTGGATTAATTATGGGGGAGTGTATTAATTATGGGGGAGTGTATTAATTATGGGGGAGTGTATTAATTATGGGGGAGTGTATTAATTATGGTGGAGTGTATTAATTATGGGGGAGTGTATTAATTATGGGGGAGTGTATTAATTATGGGGGTGTATATTAATTATGGGGGGTGTATATTAATTATGGGGGTGTATTAATAATGGGGTGGTGTATATTAATTATGGGGGGTGTATATTAATTATGGGGGGGTGTATTAATTATGGGGGAGTGTATTAATTATGGGGGAGTGTATTAATTATGGGGGAGTGGATTAATTATGGGGGAGTGGATTAATTATGGGGGGTGGATTAATTATGGGGGGTGGATTAATTATGGGGTGGTGTATGTTAATTATTGTGGTTCCTGTAGGCTTTGCGTGCGTAAGGTGGGGAGGGCGTGGAGCCTCCATGTCTATTTTGCTTGGGGCCCCCAAATTCCTTCAAACGGCCCTGTATGAGTGCAGTGTGTATATGAGTGCAGTGTGTATATGAGTGCAGTGTGTATATGAGTGCAGTGTGTATATGAGTGCAGTGTGTATATGAGTGCAGTGTGTATATGAGTGCAGTGTGTATATGAGTGCAGTGTGTATATGAGTGCAGTGTGTATATGAGTGCAGTGTGTATATGAGTGCAGTGTGTATATGAGTGCAGTGTGTATATGAGTGCAGTGTGTATATGAGTGCAGTGTGTATATGAGTGCAGTGTGTATATGAGTGCAGTGTGTATATGAGTGCAGTGTGTGAATGCAGTGTGCTTATATGAGTGCAGTGTGTGTGTGTGTGTGTGTGTGTGTGATGCAGAGTGTGATGCAGAGCCTTGGGGGGTGGGCATTGTATTATTATTTTTTTTAATTATAATAATTGTAATTTTTTGTTAAATTCATTTTATTTATTTATTTTTTAATATTATTTTTAATATTTTATTTTATTATTATTATTATTATTTTCGTCCCCCCTCCCTAGTTGATACATGGCAGGGAGGGGGCTCTCACTCCCTGGTGGTCCAGTGGCATTGGCAGTTCAGTGGGGGGGAGGGGGGCTGTCAGAGAGCACACTGTAAGTCTCGCGAGAGCCGCACTATGACTCCGCGGCTCTCGCGAGATTTACACTGGGAGCTGACAGAGGTGCTGAACGGACCGGCGCGGAGGAGAAGGGAGCTGACAGGAGCTGCAGGAGAGGTAAGCGCTTGCTGCCAGCCCCCAGTCTGTATTATGGCAATGTAAATTGAAGTCAATGTTTACAGCAAAAAGCCTGTAGGTAATGATTCTACTCACCAGAATAAATTCAATAAGTTGTAGTTGTTCTGGTGACTATAGTGACCCTTTAAAATACTCATATTTGTGTTCAGCGATCAGTGTTCAGCTAAGTTAAAGGGTTAAATATAGGGCTTTAAAATTACATTCTTTGGACTTTCTGCCTTTGTTGTCAGGTAGGTCCGCCAAATTGTAATTCATAAAATCACCTAATTATGTAAAAAGATTACATAAATATAAAATGTAGAATTTATATATATATATATACATATATATATATATATATACATACACACACACACACACACAGTATCTCACAAAAGTGAGTACACCCCTCACATTTTTGTAAATATTTTATTATATCTTTTCATGTGATAACACTGAAGAAATGACTCTCTGCTACAATGTAAAGTAGTAAGTGTACAGCCTGTATAAGTGTAAATTTGCTGTCCCCTCAAAATAACAACACATAGCCATTAATGTCTAAACCGTTGGCAACAAAATAGAGTACACCCCTAAGTGGAAATGGCCAAATTGGGCCCAAAGTGTCAATATTTTGTGTGTCCACCATTATTTTCCAGCACAGCCTTAACCCTCGTGAGCATGGAGTTCACCAGAGCTTCACAGGTTGCCACTGGAGTCCTCTTCCACTCCTCCATGACGACATCACGGAGCTGGTGGATGTTAGAGACCTTGCGCTCCCCCACTTTCCATTTCAGAATGCCCCACAGATGCTCAACAAGGTTTAGGTCTGGAGACATGCTTGACCAGTCAATCATCTTTACCTTCAGCTTCTTTAGCAAGGCAGTGGTCGTCTTGGAGGTGTGTTTGGGGTCGTTATGTTGAAACACTGCCCTGCGGCCCAGTCTCCAAAGGGAGGGGATCATGCTCTGCTTCTGTATGTAACAGTACATGTTGGCATTCATGATTCCCTCAATGAACTGTAGCTCTCCAGTGCCAGCAGCACTAATGCAGGCCCGGACCATGACACTTCCACCACCATGCTTGACTGTAGGCAAGACACTTGTCTTTGTACTCCTCACCCAGTTGCCTCCACACACGCTTGACACCATCTGAACAAAATATGTTTATCTTGGTCTCATCAGACCACAGGACATGGATCCAGTAATCCATGTCCTTAGTCTGCTTGTCTTCAGCAAACTGTTTGTGGGCTTTCTTGCGCATCATCTTTAGAAGAGGCTTCCTTCTGGAATGACAGCCATGCAGACCAATTTGATGCAGTGTGCGGCGTATGGTCTGAGCACTGACAGGCTGACCCCCCACCCCTTCAACCTCTGCAACAATGCTGGCAGTACTCATTCGTCTATTTCCCAAAGACAACCTCTGGATATGACACTGAGCACGTGCACTCAACTACTTTGGTCAACCAAGGCGAGGCCTGCTCTGAGTAGAACCCATCCTGTGAAACGGCTGTATGGTCTTGCCCACCGTGCTGCAGCTCAGTTTCAGGGTCTTGGCAATCTTCTTATCTCCCAGAGGGGAGACTGCCTGGTTGTCCAAGGGGTTAATAAAATGAACCACAATGTTTACTTTTCCTGAAGAAATATACATGACAAATTATACCATATTGCTCACTAGAAGGCATCTGATTCCTCAGTAGTAAACACATTTTTAAAAGACAAAAGCAACGGCACATCTATACCATAAACGTGTTTCCTGAAGTATGGTATATTAAATGCGCATCTTGGCACACAAGGACCCAAACTTGTGCAGTGTGCTAAAGAAATAGGTTTATATTGCAACTGGCATGCTGTAATATTACTGTACCTTTGCCAATAAACGATGGAAAGAGTTAAAGACTGCATTCTATTCAGAAGCTGGTACAGAGGCCAACAGGTTAGCATCCTTGGAGAGGGAGAGCGGGGGGCATCTTGTTTTAGGAAGCATTATGATGGAGGTAATAGCTGTGGCTATTACCTCCATCATAATGGAGGCAACAGCTCCAAATTTAGTTAACCTCTTCAAAATTAATATGCAATTTACCTTTATGATAAATTATATATTTTTTGCCTAAGGAGGGGTGTCAATTAAAATGTTTTTTTTGATCTGCTACACAAAATGTAAATGATGGACCAAAGTGTTGCAGAGCACATAACAGTGCCAGCAACCGCGCACAGACAGAAACACACACACACACACACAGCATCTTCAGGTGTCTTTGTCTGCCTAATTAGAACTTACTGTTGTCTAAAATTGATTTTGCATGTTGGAAAAGTAATTATATTTCTGGGCCAAAGTTGAAATAAATCTATTTGAATTAATTTGTTACACACAGGATTAGCCCCACATTGCATTATAAAGCTAAATATTGCATGCATGCACTTAAGAAGTGTAACCAAAGAAAAGTTAAGAAACCATTGTGTCATTGGCAGTCTTTGAATATGAATATCGAATCTCGATTAAGTTATTACGGCGCCCAGAGTGGTCATTTAAAGCAGATCTGTCACTTTTCTGTGTTTCATAAAAATAGAATGAATAGAAACACCCCTTCATGGTAATGGTGTTGATGACAGTGACCTCTTTCGGCACGATAATACACCCTGCCACACTGCAAAAAATGTTCAGGAATGATTTGAGGAACATGACAAAGAGTTCAAGATGTTCTATTGGCCCCAAATTCCCCAGATCCTAATCTGATTGAGTATCTGTGGGATGTACTGGAACAACAAACCTGATCCATGGAGGCCTTACCACGCACCTTGCATGACTTTGAGAATCTGTTGCTAATGCCTTGGTGCCAGATACCACAGAAATGTTCAGAGGTGTTGTGGAGTCCATGCCTCGACGCATCAGAGGTATTTTGGCAACATGAGGGGAACCTACACTATATTATGCAGGTGGTTTAACCCCTTAAGGACTGAGCCAAATGTAAACATTGTGATCAAAGCAAAACGTAAACAAAACCTGGAATTTGACTATGTCTGTTCAACAGTAATTCACCTATTTTATATTAAGTGCACCCACACTTATTATGTATCATTTTATTCAGGGGAAACCGGCTTTCATTTAAAATCAAATATTTAGCTATGACATAAGTTAATATGAACAAAATATTTTAAAAATGTGAGAAATGAAGACACTTATTTTTTTAGTCCTGCATGACATTTTAACTGTGAACGTCATAATACTGTTTGCTTTTACTGCAATAAAATATACATATTTGTATTCAGTAATGTCTCCCGTGTAAAACAGTACCCCATATGTACAGGTTTTATGGCGTTTTGGGAAGTTACAGGGTAAAATATAGCATGTTACATTTTTAAGTTTATACACATTGAAATTTGCCATTCTAAATGTATTTTGAATTTAATATAAATGTATATTAATAATCAAAATACAGTTAGAACAAATTAAAACTGGTATAAATTGGTTTTTTTTACATTTATTTTTTTCAATTTATTTATTGATTATTTTATTATATATATATATATATATATATATATATATATATATAATATATTCACTTTTGCACTCCTACCTCCAGCCACACTGCAATATAAAAAACAAACGATTGCCGACACTCCTGGATTTCCACCATCAAGTAGTTTATTGTCTAGTCGACGTTTCAGTCCCTAACCTGGGACTTTCATCAGGACACACAAAGAAACATCTTACATACAACAGGCTTATATACAGACTAAATGATAAAATATTAATGACTCACCACCTTCAGCTGTTTGCTTCGTGGTACGGCTCACCGGCGTCACAGTGTTTGATTAGTTCACTGGGAAATTTCCCGTGTGTGGAGAGTGTAAGGGCCACCCCTTCATGTCTCACTTCCGGCATCTAAGCGTTGTCCTGGCAACTGTCGATGATAGTCGCTGGCTTCCGACTGAATATGTGTGTGGGTCCCGCCCATCTCTCTCTTTCTAACTTACACGTTTCTATGTTCGTCACACTAAGGTGAAAACATTTCATATATAGACTCCATAGAGCCAGTTTGTTATATTCTACGTGGGAACGGTGGGGACGTTCTATGCCACACGCCGGCGTTTAGGACCGCCTTAGAAAGGATGGCATTGAACGCCTGCCGTCCTTAAGGGGTTAATATTTTGGATGATCAGTATCTGTAAAATTAAAAATATACACCCCTTGCTTCAGGGGAGAGCATTTTAAAATAAAAATTTATACCAGTTTTAATTTGTTCTAACTGTATTTTGATATTAATATACATATATATTAAATTCAAAATACATTTAGAATGGCGAATTTCAATGTGTATAAACTGAAAAATATATTGAGACAAGCTGTGCTTCCACTAGTACTGTTCAAAGTACACTATAGTCACCAAAACAACTTTAGCTTAATATAGTTGTTAAGGTGTATAGAACATGCCTCTGCAGTCTCACTGCTCATTCTCTGTCATTTAAATCACTTTTGTTTCTATTCATGCAGTCCTGGTCACACCTACCCTGGATGTGACTAACAGTCTGCATGAAAAAAAAATGCTTTCATTTTTAATCAGATGTTGACTTGCTATGTGAATTGAACTTTAATCACACACAGTTGGCTCCTGCAGTGTCTAGAAAGCTATTAACCCCTTAATGAAGGTTGACAGACCCAGTCCGTCATGCTGTGGAAGCACTTAACAACAGATGCGCTAAAATTAACCCCAGATTGCTGCGATGACAGGGTTAACACTCCTCCGGAGGCAGACCGGGAGCACCCGATTGTGGACCGCCTCCTTGCACTTCCGCGGTCAGTGTGAAGTGCAGGGAGACGTGCTGCTGATCTTCTCCCTGTATAATTTTTTAACCCCTTCAGCACCAAGGGAGGGGGACCCTGAGGGTGGGGGCACCCTTAAGGCACTATAGTGTCAGGAAAACGGGTTTGTTTTCCTGACACTATAGAGATCCTTTAAAAAAAAATGGGAGAAAAATAAGAATTCTATCTAAGAGGATGTGATGATTGGCCAAAATGGCATTTGGCCCCACCCCCATCCTGCCTCCTTGCCGATTTCAGCCTATAGGAAAGCATTGGATTGGCTTAAAATCAGAAATTGACTTGGCCCGTAGTATTTTGGCACGAGGCTGGCCAGCAGGCCCCTCCAAGCACCCGTGACAAGGTTCAGTTCGTCACACTCCCCTTAACATAACTCTTTTTGCTCAGTTTCTTTAAAGGGATATTATAGAAACCAAAACAACTTTAACGTAATGATTTCTCCGCCATTTAGGAGTTAAAGGAACACTATAGGGGCAGGAACACAAACATGTTTTCCTGACCCTACAGTGTTTAATCCGCCATGGCTTGCCCCACTCCTTCTTAGCTAGCTTCGAAAATGTTAAAACTCGCCTTATTTCCAGCGCCACGTGAGTCTGCCAATGATAGCCCTGCCCCCAATCAGCCTTCTTGGTGATAAACAGAATTTCTAGCCTGTAGTCATGTGACAAGCAAATGCACTTACAGCTTGATTGTCTTTGCTGTCATATTCACAGATAGAAACATGTTTAACTTGGTTTCTGGTTCTTGTGCGAAGCAGGGATAAAATTACTGATCTGCTTAATTTACCCAGAAAAAGAAACTACAATAAACAAACTGTAAGAAATCATCACAATGAGACATTTTGCCTTTTAAATGTAACATTCTGAAGTACCATAACCACTCCATCTTACTAGGAGTGCCCTGTTGTCCCCCACCCCTATATAAGGAGTTAAGCTGTTTTTGAATGGTCTGACTTCCAACATGAGAATCTAATGGGTGCCGCTCCTGCCTCTACTAGCAAGGATAGAGAACCATACTGGAGTGTTATGCCTGGCCTCTGGCGTGTCACCTTTTCACCAGAAATCTAAATTAATGAAAATATGAAAAGATCCCATTGAAGGTCATATCCACTATAAAAAGGAGATATTATGCAATTCTAGGTTACAAATAACCACTTAGGTTTGGAAATGTGACAGCACTTCTGATGCCAAGTAGGACCATATACATTTCTGTCAATTAACAGAGTAACTCTTTATCTTCCTTAATATTCCCCAAGTACAGACTTAAATGAAAAAGAAACAGACAGGTGAAGAGATTCCTCATGTGAAGAGTTAATCAAGCAAGTAATGCCAGTGATATAAGAGCAGCCTAGATTACTGCTCAGGTTCCACTGAAACGCCTGAATGGAGCCAGATAATGCCAGAGAAAGCAGGAACATCTACAATACTGCACTGCTGCTGAACTGCACAGTATGAAATGTGCCCTAAAAATAAGTACATTTTACTATAAAACCAAACCATCAGACATTTACATACTAAATGACACAAAACACACAGACACTGGCACTAGACAGACATTTTCCAAAAAAGGATGCATGGAAACATGGAAAATCTTAAATTGCATGAGTATTACAGGAAGAAAATAAAATGGCCAAGGACACACACTTTATTCTCACAGTATGTTTAAGAACATGCAGAGCATTTAGACATCACCTCAAACCCCTCTCCGCTTTAAAAAGAAATTACTGACTGCATTCAAACCCATTAATCCAAAGCAAGTTACCTAGGTAACGCAGATATTTGTGACATTGGGATGGAGAAAGGGAAAAAAGACATAACAGGTGAAAATGGCATGTGAAAAGAACATTTTGGGACTAAAAGGCAACAGTGTGTTTGAACAGGTTTCCGGAGGAAAATGTGTCCTGAAGACAGTGTTTGCTTGGCAGAGGTTGTACACATTCTGAAAGGCTGACTTTTCGATTTAGGGTTAGTGAGACAGATGCAGCCTGTCTGAAACTCCTGTTCATACCGAGAGGAGAAAGCAATGACAACATTTCCCGAGGGAAAAAAAAAGACAAAAGCAAAAATCAGCTCACCACCACCATCCAATGCAGCACACTTCATCACAGCTGCAGTATAATAACATTTATTTTATTTTTTTAAAGCGGATTTGTCAATTCTAGTCAAAAATGTGTCTAGTTTAATGGCTTCTATTTCAATAATTAAAAACACTATTGTTTGCATTTACAATGCATCACAAAAATAAACGTTACAAGAAATGTGCGTGGAAAGGGCATATAGGTGGTAGAACTGCTTTTATTATTTACAGAATATATAAGAAGAAATGGAGAGGAGGAATGAAAACATAAAGGGGAGCGAAAAGGATGAGGAGGTCAATGGGAAGATAAGAAAGGAGGCAGTTGAGAGATTTCTAAAGATAGCAGAAGAAAAGCGTAGAATTTACTATAGAGGTTTTAGAGATGCACTCAATGAACAGGCGGTTAACATCAGCTTGCAATATTTGGTCAACATTAACTCCCTGTAGATTTTTTCCAATTCTGCTATCGGTGTCTATGTTTTGTAAATCAATTCATCCCAAAGCACGGTAGAAAAAAAAAAAAATGTATGTGTCAAAACTGTATGTGCTGACAAAATGCAAACTGTAAAGAGGTTTCAAACACCAGTGCAAACAGATTGTCTATGAGCACTGCAATCTTTAAGGGAATACTTCAGGGTGTCTGGTTTGTTTGTTTTTTACCTTCATAAAGAAATACATTAAAAAATCCTGAATCTCATGATTTCCATTGGTGTCGGGTATAGCCTACATTCCTACAAAGGGAATAGCAGTCTTATTGAAAGGAAATCAGTTTAGTGTATCCCAAGTAGAGTTTGCCCAATTTAAAAATTTTGACAAAAGTAACTGCCCAAACTCTACAGCTGTTTTAATGGATGTGTGTGGATGAGATCAGTGAGAGATCATCAACCAAGACTGTTGACAGTTGCTTAGTTCATAAAACATACATGTACCATTTCTCACAGGTCCTTCTACACAGGCAACCTGTTTTAGTTGCAAAGACAATAGCATATATTATTAGGATTGTTTTCTCCATGGCTATGGAATTTACACTAAACAGGAAATACTGAACTTTAATAAGCAAAATAAACCCAGCATCAATAACTCACTTTCCACAGTAACACTTCAGCACTTCCTTTATACAGCTAAGGCTCAGGAAGACAAACGCAGTGGAAAGGAAAAACAAAAAGACAGCACTGCTTATACGTAACAAGCCATCAGTGGAAAGGAATACACAATAAAGCTTTAATGTTCCCAATGGACTTGGTTACCCAGCATTCTCACTAACATGTGTGGATTTTTGTGGGGATTTTAGAAGAGAAAATGTAGATGTAACAGCTGGAAAAACATCCATGATGTTATTTGTCTAACAATGTTTAAAGCTTTGTGTATAGAATATATTTTTGATATTTTTATTTATTTTCACAGAATTCTATATACATTATATTTTCCAGTTATTCTTAAAATATTTCTAAAAAACTGTATTAGAAATGATTGCAGTCTCGTTTGAGAAGTAATTTCACACCAAACTGCAACAGGGGAGAGAACACATGTGTATGGCACCAAGATGTTAAATGCATACTTGAAAACAAGAGAAATATAAATGTATTCTTCCTGGTAAAATAGTTTATAAATAAAACCCAAGATAAGCAGAACACTACGGGCTTACACTGTATGTGAGAAGGTAAGTCCCTTGTAATCATACTCCTCCACCAGAAAAGTGGAAATCAGAGTCTGTATTCTATATTCAAATGTAAAACTTCACTCACACAATCAGTATTGTGTTTCAATGAAAAGTACTATGAACAAACGTTGCCTGTCATGTTGACAATCCTTCAGACTTTTAAGGGAGGGCTTTGTGATGGGATGATAAATGCATCTCACCACAAGGGAAACAATAAAAGTCACCACCAGCAACTCAAAAAGTATTACCATAAAAATAAAATTTGCCCATTAATCTCATTCTGAGATATTCTCTATTTAAAGGGACACCACCAGGCATTCAGACCACTTCATTTTAATTAAGTGGTCTGGGTGCAGTGTCCCTGTCCCCTTAACCTTGGAAGTGAAAACATTAAAGTTTTAGAGAAACTATAATGCCTACATTTTAGTATTAAGACAGCCACTGAAGGCACTCGCTGTGCATGAGGATGCCAGCGTCTTCAAAGTCCCTATAGGAAAGCATTGATTCAGTGTTTACTATAGGGAAGCCCTAATATGTCCACATGTGCCTTAGGTCCTCCAACGGCTTCACAGAGGGAGGAAACGGAGCCAGTGCAGAGAATTAATGTGAATGAAAAGAGGGGTTTTCAACCGTTTATAAATGCATGGGGGGCATTTAATAAGTTAAGGACAGGAGCATACTATAACATTAGGAATACAGTTCTATATTCCCAACGCTATAGTGTAATTTTAATAGAAGTTAAGCCAATCTTGAAACGGATTGGTTCCAATATAAATGTATGAATTATACCTACATCTACCTTAGAGCTTAGTATTTATTTGAGGATGCACATTGGACAGCAGCAAATTCCATTTATCATACACATTATACAATGAAAGACTATTTGCAAATATACTAACGATTTAACATGAAAACATGCATGCATCTAAAATTTGGCATTACTGGATCCTAATATGCAATAAAATTTAGGATTGTGCAATATGTGCATAACATATTATAATATACAAAGGTAGGGAGATTTTATAAATGATTCTAAAAATAGCTAATGCAAGTTGAATGCAGCCAGGAATCACATTCTATGCACACAGCCTTCCCACAATGTATCAGGAAAATATGTATTGATTAATTTCTAGTGTGTTAAGTTACAGAATGAACCGAATCCAAAGGACTCCTGGGACATTTATTTTAACCTCTAAGACAATAAATGCAGCTTTAACATTTCTATCACTGGTGGAAAATCAAGGGGTACATTTGTGCATTTTTGCAGTTTAACGCTCATCACGTAGAAATAATATTATTTGTCATAATGGTAAAAAAAAAAACCCTGTATGATTCTAATTGTGGCCGTAGTCACCATCACTGGGAGCAGAAGGATACTTCACAATGGTTCGTAAATAGCTCCTATGTCTATGTCACCCTGAGCCCATTATAGGTGCAAGGTGTTTATAATGTGTGTGTATTCTGTTAATTGTTTTGTGTGCTCTCCTGTCCTGCTGATGCTTGTTACCAACTAAGTGGATTTGGCTATGGAACCTGTACAGCACCCTCTGCTGGTAGCATGATTAGCCTTGGTAGAACAGCAATATACACTACCTGAATAGCAAAGCTTTTTTAATTAGCATATTCAGGTAGGATTGCATATTTCTAATTCTGCAGGCAGGAGAGATATTTGGTGTTAAACATTGTCTTCTCCCACCCTTTTATAAATGTTATTATGTTGTTATAATCCCCTGTATGTTTTCTGACATGCTTTGGTTATTTTATTATATTGGTCACAGCAATCTAAATGTAATGATCATCTAGTTCCATATTAATTCAAGTACTGTATATATTAGTTCATTTTGGAACTTGACTCCTGGTTGGATTTTTAGGAATCCCGATGACCGTGTCTTCATACCTGTTTGCTGGCTGCAAGACCCCTCTAGCCCTGGAATAAATCAAAAGAGCTAGGCCTGAAAGCTGCAAGTCCCTTAGTACAGGCAATAGCTATAATGACTGTAAGCAGAGCTGCAAAGGGATAGGCGGTGGGGACGATAACGGCCTGGAACAAAGGCTGCAGCAGAATAGGCAGAGGGGACGATACCTGCCTGGAGGGAGAGCTGCAGCGTGGTCAGATGGAAAAGCTCCTGAGAACCCAGACAAGCTTCGGCGACTAGGGTGAAACTGCTTTGCCAGAGCACAGTAGCACTGAGGTCTCCCTTCCTAATTATGTTTAAAGGACCACTAGAGGGTCAGGAACACAAACATGTATTCCTGACCATATAGTGTTAAAACCACCATCTAGCACCCCTGGGCCCCTCATGCCTCCATAAATATAGCAACATCTTACTGTATTCAAGCCAGAAGCTGTAGATCTGCATGCCGTTTGCCTAAAGAAAAAAACAAGCATTCTGCTGACATCATCAGAAATGGTAGCCTGATCCAATCACAGTGCTTCCCCATAGGATTGGCTGAGACTGACAAAGAGGCAGATCAGGGGCAGAGCCAGCATGCTTCAAACACAACCCTGGCCAATCAGCATCTCCTCATAGAGATGAATTGAATCAATGTATCTCTATGAGAAAAGTTCAGTGTCTGCATGCAGAGGGAGGAGACACTGAATGTTTGGATGCATTTTAGGCAGCCATGACCCAGGAAGTATCTCTAACAGCTATCTGAGGAGTGGCCAGTAGAGGTATCACTAGGCTGTAATGTAAACACTGCATTTTCTCTGAAAAAAAATTGTTTACAGCAAAAAGCCTAAAGGTAATGATTCTACACACCAGAACAAATTCAATAAGCTGTAGTTGTTCTGGTGACTATAGTGTCCCTTTAAATTCTTAGAAACATTACCAAGCTGGAAAACTCCCAAAGAGATAGTGGGGTTATGTATTAAGAGCAATTGTTGAGTATGGACAATCCTATTTTGTCCGTAATCTCTATAGTGATGGGTCCTCTTTTAGAATTTTGCCCCTGAATGGTACAGCATGAATGGAGAGGACAGACCAACAAGAACACCACGGGAAACCTCCTACAGTCTGTTTTGCTTAACTTCAAAGCAACTACTGCACTGTGCGCTGCAGTTGCTTTGATTAAAAGGCATTGAAATTTTAGTGAAGCTCCAACATAACCGCTTTAAGAAAGTATTCGCAATTAAAGTGAGCATCTTTGATGGTACTTGACAAATAACAGATAAAAACAGGGAAGTGCATTTCATTTTAAAGCCAGTGTACCAGGAACACAAAAATGGATCTGTTAACAGGGAAACAAAGTTGGGACAAGTTTCTGTATTTACTGAATACAGATTGTGGTTTAATCAGATTTCCCTTTAAAGAGCTGTGAAGATTAACTCTGCAGACAGTTTAAACACATCAGAAAACATGCTGGAACGTGGAGACGAAGTAAAGAGAACATTATGTCATTTAAACATATAAAAGCACCCTATGATAATTAGGTGTGGCAAACAGAACTAGCATAGGAAAATCCATAATAACTTACCATCTCCAGCTGGCAAGCCTCGCTCCTTCTTTTCTTCACATTTGTTGCACTCGCTGAAGTACAGAAGCAGAAACATATCCAAAAAGACCCAAACCAACGAGGTGGCCAAGACCACCTTGCAATAGGCAAACTTTTTCATAGCAAGAAAAAAGTGAAGCAAAAAAAAAAAAAAAAAAAGGACACTGATCACAAAAATAAAACAGAAATGTTGCAATAATCCGTTTTCACAAAGTGCTTTAAACCCTGAAGAAAAAGAAAGAAAGTCACCTTTTAGTGTCAGTCATTGCAGTGTCAAGTAAACAAAGTCTTATCAAACTCTCTATAGTACAGTGGTTCTTGAGCCAAGACTGACCTTGAATTTTTATCACTCCCAAACAGTTTGACAAAAAAAAAAATTTCCAGAAGTAGGACATCACTTACAAAATGTTTGTACTATAACCACTACATTGAGCATACGTGGCTGTGGGGCACAGAGTGACCTTTTAATCAAGGAGTTTGGTAGCCAAGGAAGCAGATACCACTACACAAAATTGCAAATATATTGGAAACTGGCAATTCTACTATATGTCTGGATATATTCTTCACCAGTTACACAGATATGCCCATATGTCATACAAAGGATGGGCATTTTTACAACTTCACAAATGTTTCTGTTTTTAATTTCAGCATATGTCAAAGAATATCATCTTGCATTATTGTTAAATCTGTCTAGCAGTTATATCAACATATGTGCTGACCTCATCATATCAATTTAACCATTTCCTTTAAGATGAACCATTTAATTTTCTCTCCAAAAAATTGACACACAACTAAGCAATCTCTCTGCCAGTGTGACACTTTTTACTGTAAAATCATATATGTAGCTGGTATTTGCAGGTGTACATAACGTTCCAAACTGAGCGTATTGCTTATTAAACAAGAGAACATATTGCAGGGCTTGACAAATTTGCTTGGAATGCAGAAGCCAGCGAAATAAAAATTAGGAGCCAGTTTTTCTTTTTTTTTTTTAAACAAAGCTTACTTTTCAACGACAAAAATACAAATCTTAAAGGGACACTATAGTCACCATAACCATTGCAGCTTAATGTAGTGGTTCTAGTGTCTATATACTGTCCCTATAGGCATTTCAGAGAAAAGAGAGTTTACAATGCTGTCTCGTAACACCTCTAGTGACAGTCACGCAGACTGCCACTAGAGGTGCTTCATGGGTCTAGTGCTGCCTAATTTGCAGCCCCTATATTCAATGTCTCAACGCTCTGAAGGCACTGAATGTTTCCCATAGAGATGCATTGAATCAATGCATCTCAAAGAGGAGATGTTGTTTAACGCACACGCAATAGCCTCCCAGAGATTATCTCAGCCATGGAGGCGGGGCCAGCACAGCGTGGGGAAAATAAAAGTTAATTAAAAACACCTAGCCCATGCAATCGGAAGAGGACGGTAACTTAAACACAGTCACTGACAGAAAAAGATATACGGACTGACAGAAGGATACACTGTCTCTCTGATTTGATACACAAACACTCACAACATGATAGACTCTCATTGACAGACATTCTAAGAGAGACACACACATACACATTCACTAGTATATGTTTGTTGGAGATTCAGTACTCTTTATATATAGCATAGGTGCAGGCTACCAAGGCTGCTCTCCAAACACCTTCACAAAGTAAAAGAATAATGCAACCGAAACACTACAAAAAACTAAATGGAGATTTACTCCACCATATAGTGGACCCAGCAACGTTTCGACACATGTACTGTCTTTGTCATGCCTAGGAACCCAACTAACACCATAATAAGTCCCCTCTTAATTACATCAATTAGTGCAAAAGGAACCACCCCACATGGATTAGGTTAATCAAATGTCAAAGTTAACTGACAGACACAGATACGGACACAGACACTTTATCTCACACAATCACAATTTATTGTCTGTTTGCTTAGTTTTTTTATTTCAATTAAAATCTACCCAGCTTCTCTATCTCTGGACCCTTGGGTCCACTGTGGATGCAATAATCAGCCCTTTTTGCTCGGCTCCCCAAAAAGCGATGTTTAGTAAAGCCAGAGAGACGTCGTATACTGGATGCCAGAATCACTGCAGGGCACGAGAGAAGGTAGAGCAAGACAATAGTCTCTCCCTCGCCGGGCTGTGTCCATTCACCCTCAGCCACCCGCCTCTGCTTAACGGCCTGACAAATTCCTGGCATCTAGGATTTGTCAAGCGCTGATAAAGATACACATACAGAAATATTTAACTTTATCAACATCTGAAGACACCTTTTTTATATTGCATGCCAACATTTTAAATAAACCCTAGCAAAAAAGAGGGACACATAAGGATAGAAAAGGGGGGCAGTGGGATTTGGGCCCAAAATATGAAATATCCTCCTGAATAAAGACCTATAATGTCAGAAGTGACAGTGTAAAAAACAAAAGTTAGTCTTTTCTATGTTGTATTTTTTTTTTTTTATGGGGCTTATTTTTTGCATACAATTAATTTTAAAATGTTCCTGATTTGCAGCAAATATAAAATATATTTTATCCCAGTAAATGCTTCAATGGTGAGGTAAAACCAAACTACCACTAGTAAAATGAGACACGTCGTCTTCAAAGGTCAATGGAAAAAAATATAAATAACTACAGAATAACAGTATTTCAATGTGATCTGATGTTTTCTTTTAACCCCTGAGGGTTAACTTATCCTTAATCCTAAGGGGTTAAATTTATTTAGTTACTTAAATATTTGTAAAATATTTATTTAGCTAGGGTGGGTAGAAGTTAGTGGGGAAATTGGGGGATTTACTGTTGGGCTAGTTACGGGTTAACAGTAAAAAAAAAAAAAAAAAAACCTTTTAAAAAGTTAAACTTTTTTGTAAAGTTTAAACAAAGTTTTAAAATAGTAAAACAAAGTTGTTAAAAGCTAAAATAAAGTTTTAAAAAGTAAAAAAAAAAAGTTTTAAAAAGGGGGGGAAAAAGCGTATTACCTCTACACTTGGTATAGGCCAGGCACAGGCAACCTTCGGCACTGCAGATGTTTTGGACTACACCTCCCATGATGCTCTGCCAGCATTATGGGTGTAAGAGCATTATGGGGGATGTAGTCCACAACATCTGGAGTGCCGAAGGTTTGAAATATGCCTTTTGAAACACCCTGGGGTGTCTTTAGGAAATGGTATGCCTTTGTTAAGAAATTGGAAAACACAACCTATTAAAAAAATTCAAAACGGGGACATGGACCCAGCGTAAAAATCCAAACTTAAATGGCTGTCTTCAACATGGTCATATACCTGGTAAAGGTACATACCGGGGCATTGCTGTACTCAGATGACATAGCTGAGCATAGCTGTACTAGCTGTACATAGCTGTACTCAGATGACATAGCCGTAGCACACATAAGGTTTGCAAAATATACAGTACAAACTCACTATATGTGTGTCAAATAGGTAGAAAAAAATGCTTATTACCACTACACTTGGAACAAGCTAACGGAAAAATTATGTCACACTAAAGTTCATAATATGTATTTTGAAATACCCTAGGATATCTTCTTTAAGGTCAACTTTTATTTTTTGTAACCCTCAGGGGTTACATTTTATTAATTTAAATATATGAAAACTACATATTTAGCACTATTGGGTCTTTAGGTCCCCCCCACCCTCAGGGTCCCACTCCTGCCGGGCTATAGGGGGAGGAAGGGGTTAATCAATTACCTTTCTCCAGCGCCGGGCTCCCTCGGCGCTGGGGAAATCTCTTTCTTCCGACGTCAGCGTTGAATGTGCATGCGCGGCAAGAGCTGCGTGCGCATTCAATCAGTCCATAGGAAAGCATTTCTCAATGCTTTCCTATGGACGTCAGCGTCTTCTCACTGTGATTTTCACAGTGAGAAGTGCTTCTAGCGGCTATCAATGATACAGCTACTAGAGGCTGGATTAACCCTAATGTAAGCTTCTCTGAAACTGCTATGTTTACAGCTGCAGGGTTAACCCTAGATGGACCTGGCACCCAGACCACTTCATTAAGCTGAAGTAGTCTGGGTGCCTATAGTGGTCCTTTAACTTTTTTTTTCTTTTCTTTTTTTTCATTAATTAGTTGAAAAAATGTAAAATTACCGTATATACTCAAGTATAAGACGAGTTTTTCAGCACATTTTTTGTGCTGAAAAACCCCAACTCGTCTTATACTCGAGTCAATGTCTGTATTATGGCAATTTACATTGCCATAACACAGACAATGGGGCTGTGTAGGAGGGGGGCAGTGTACTTACCTCTCCTGCAGCTCCTGTCAGCTCCCTCCTCCTCCGCGCCGGTCCAGTCAGCACCTCTGTCAGCTCCCAGTGTAAGTCTCGCGCGAGCCACGGGGTCAAAGTGCGGCTCTCGCGAGACTTACACTGGGACTTGCAGAGGAAGCTGACCGGACCGGCGCGGAGGAGGAGGGAGCTGACAGGAATTGCAGGAGAGGTAAGTGCTTTCTGCCAGCCCCCCTCCACTGAACTGCCAATGCCACTGGACCACCAGGGAGTGAGAGCCCCCCTCCCTGCCATGTATCAAGCAGGGAGGGGGGACGAAAAAAAAAATATATAAATAATAATAATAATAATAATAAAATAATATTTAAAAAAAATTATAAAATAAAATAAAAAATATTAATAAAACAAAAACAAAAAAATTTAAATAATAATTAAAAATAAATAAAAATGCCCACCCCTCACCAAGGCTCTGCAACACACACACAAACGCACTGCATTCATACACACACACACTGCACTCATTACACACACTGTAAATAAATATTCAATTAATATAATTTTGTTAGGATCTAATTTTATTTAGAAATTTACCAGTAGCTGCTGCATTTCCCATCCTAGTCTTATACTCGAGTCAATAAGTTTTCCCAGTTTTTTGGGGTGAAATTAGGGGCCTCGGCTTATATTCGGGTCGGCTTATACTCGAGTATATACAGTATATATTTTGCTTGCTGGGGTGGGGGGTTATGGGAAATTGGGTAATTTACTGTTCGTGCTGCTTACTGCTAGTTAGGGATTAACGGCAAAATAAAGTTTATAGAAATGTTAAATGTGTAAAAAAAAAAAAAAGTTTTAAAAAGTAAAAAATTACATTTAAAAATGCTCATTACCACTACACCTGGAACAAACTAGATAAAAAATGATCACACGCTAAGGTTCAATATATGCCTTTTAAATTACCCCAGGCTGTATTTTTTAATAAATAGTATGTGTTTGTGGCAAAGTTTGAATAACATCCCGAGATGCAGCACTGGATTCTGAATCACCTCTAGTGGCTGTCTGAGTGACTGTCACTAGAGGTGTTGCTAAGGAGCAATGTAACATTGCCTTTCTCTGAAAAGGCATTTACTTTAAAAAGCATGCAGGCAGTGGCGTAACTACTGCGGTCGCAGGGGTCGCAGCTGCGACTGGGCCCGTCACTCCAGAGGCCGCCCTGCGACCGCGGTGCCTGCCGCCATGTGTTACGACCCCGGGCGGCGTGGTATAACCGCTGGGGCCACACGTTAAGGGGCCCATGCTGTTAGGGCCACCCGATAGCTATAGTTTTTCTGAGGGCCTGGTCAGTGCTGCGGCGCTTTAACAGCGCTACTGGGCCCCCTTTGATGAGGTCAGAGGCTGGGAGGAAGCGACAGCCCCGGTCACTTCTCCAAGCTTACACAGAGAGCCGCGCGGGAGGAAGGAGTCAGAGTGACTCCCATCAGGCTGAGCCACCACTGGACCCCAGGGAAGTAACCCTTCTGCATCTCAAAGGTAGGAAACAGGAGGGTGACTAAAATATTTTGTATGTGTTTCTGTGTGTGTGTGTCTGGGCGCGAGCGTCTATGTGTGTGTCTGCATGTGTGGGGGGGGGCAACGTATGGTAGGGGGAGGGTAGACGTATGGAGGGGGTAGCGGGGGTAGATGTATAGAGGGGGCCCCAGGGAAGTTTTTGCATTGGGGCACCGTGGTTTCTAGTTACGTGTCTCTGTGCAGGGACAGGATTTAGACACCAGAACCACTACATTAAGCTGAAATGGTCTGGTATACAAATTGTGTTGCTTTAACAATTTTATTTAGATCGTTCAAAATGAAACTGTTTAAAAAAAAAAAATGCCTCCTAACTTTTTAGCAGGCTCCTAGATTCCAAGCAAATTTGTCATGCCCTGGTTTAACTTCTCTCTGCCATACACTGAATGTTTTATTATTTTCAAGATCATTAACTTGTTCTCACTTCTCCAGCAGGGTGGAACATAAAATAAATACATAAATAATAAAGAGGTAATTATTCAAATTAACAAAAATAGTTTATTTTTTACATGATTTAAAAATGTATTTTTTTTTTTTTTTTTCTACATCAATGATTGATAATGCAATTCAAGGAGATGTACATGCAAATTATGAGTCATGGAGCGAATTCCACAATTCCAATTTGCTCCTGAATTCCCAGCAGCAATTAAAGGAGCACTATAGGGTCAGGAACACAAACATGTATTCCTCACCCAATAGGGTTAAAACCACCATCTAGCCAACCTGGTCCCCTCTTGCCTCCCTAAATATAGTAAAATCTTACTTGTATTCAAGCCTGAAGCTGCTGGCTTTGTCCCTGTTTTCTTTTGACCTGCCCATTGCCTACTAACATCATCAGAAGTGGTAGCCTGATCCAATCACGATGCTTCCCCATAGGATTGGCTGAGACTGACAAAGAGGCAGATCAGGGGCAGAGCCAGCACAATTCAAACACAGCCCTTGCCAATCAGCATCTCCTCATAGAGATGAATTGGATCAATTAATCTCTATGAGGAAAGTTCAGTGAATGCAGAGGGAGGAGATACTGAATGTTTGGATGCATTTAGGCAGCCATGACCCAGGAAGGATCTCTAACAGTCATCTAAGGAGTGGCCAGTGAAGTTATCACTAGGCTGTAATGTAAACAATGCATTTTCTCTGAAAAGACAGTGTTTACTTCAAAAAGCCTGAAGGTAATGATTCTACTCACCAGAACAATTTCAATAAGCTGTAGTTGTCCTGGTGACTATAGTGTCCCTTTAACTGTGAAAAAATGCTTGAGTAGCATACTCTGACATCATCAGTTCTGGTGATGAACCAAACATCATAAATACATATTCTCATCAGTGGGGCAAACCGCATGTTTTGCAAGAGTAACATAACAGAAATCAGCACAGCTATCAAAAACATGACATTTATCTCTAAAACACAAAACTAAATTAATTAAATTTCTGGCTATGCATAAAATGCATATTTTGCTCTATAAATCAATGATTTTGCAAGGGTTTATTTTTCCATTTTCATGAAAAAAAAAAAAAAAGAAAGAAACTTATTATGCATAACACAAACTAGCACTGGGGGATGTCTAGAATTTCCTCCAATATGGGAATACACCAAGCAAATCAACCGCAGAAGGCATCTACAGAAATCATTAAAAAAAAACATTTTTTTAAAGTTTAAAACATTTAATTATGCTTTTATCCCCCCACTAATTAACATAAATAGTGACACTTTCCTGTATCACAGTTCGGTGTCATCTATCATCTGTACAAATACTTACGTTAAAAGAATATATACAATAGGACTAGCTTATAAAGCCACTGTCAAACTCCCTTTGTGTCCTGACCCACCACTCAATATATATATCACTTCATACATGATCAATTGTGTGTGAACCTCTGGTTTTATCCAGAACAGGAGGAATTTGTGTCCAGATGAAAAGCAGCAACATTAGGTATTTGCCATGGTAACAGAAGGCTGGGGGCTGGGAAACAAATGATCTTCACATTTCCTGCCTGGGATAGTGTGACTACTAAACCTAGTAAACGAAAGGACAAAGCAACTTCTTTATTTCAGGGCTCGGTATATCATAAAAAAAAATGTTGCAAAACCCCTTTATTTCATATTGCATAGTTAATACATAGTTAACCTATGTGACCAAAGCCTGCAGCTGTTATACACAAACAAATAACCTGAACCTGTATACCAAATGTAAAATCCTATCACTCAAAATTTAAAGTTGGTGACAACTTTAAAAGTGAGAGATAGAAGCTACTACACAAAAAAAGGCAAAAAAAAAAAGGTGAAGAAGGAAGAAGAGGAAATATATTTTTTTCTTAAACAATAAAATAATTTTTAAAAAAACAATCAGATCTTCACAAGGTTACAGAGCTAAAAATAAACCTTTTCACACCGATCAAAACTCATTAAACAGTAAACATCTTTCATTTACAAAAACAAATATCTCAGAGAAAAAGGATACACATTTTTGTTTTTCAAGTTGTCGGTTGTCAACTTTTAAAAGGATGCAAATGCATTAACCCCTTAAGGACACATGACATGTCAGGATTCCCTTTTATTCAAGAAGTTTGGTCCTTAAGGGGTTAAACGATTAAACCTGAGTGAATTATTATGAAAGATACTTCCCTCTGAATGTTTAGTATTGAAATCAGTCAGTTGACATACCATATGACTCAGAACTGAAACAATCAGTAATGTAACAGGAGGCAAACTTCTGCAGCTCTATAGAACAGACTGGCAAAGAGGAAATTATTAAAGGTTGGGAAACATGTCCTGCATCTCAAGAGAACAAGCCAACATTCCTAAATTTGTTTTATTCATAACAGGGAGAAATTACCAATTGACCAAGGAAAGTATTATTCTATTTGTTATCTTGAGTGCATTAGGTTCAATCTAACAAACCAATCAAGAAATCTAAGCATGAATTAAATGTCAGGCACAAGTCTATTTTTCTACATGAAAGCAGTTTTGCCATTTAAAAAAAATATATATATAGGGCTACGGGATTTGTTTTTCCATCTGAGGAAGAAAACCTCATACTTCAGATCAAAGTTACAGTCTGATGAAACTCGCATTGAAAGCAGAAGCTGAAAATGCGATTAAATACAATTTAAACATAACACCAGCAAAGCATTTAAGCAGGAAAGGTGCATTTATATTTTAATAGTTTCCAAGTACATGCTTGGGTCCAGATACTATTATCCTACTTAATAACACTACTTAGTTTAACACAATTAAATAGAGTTTTAATATTTTTCAATATTAGGCAGATCCAGGATTTACATCAATATGCAAGAGTACACAAGGCCTGTGATAATGGGATCACTGATATTGCACTGAAACGGTGTACAAATGCACA
Source organism: Pelobates fuscus (assembly GCF_036172605.1). Classification (NCBI taxonomy): domain Eukaryota; kingdom Metazoa; phylum Chordata; class Amphibia; order Anura; family Pelobatidae; genus Pelobates; species Pelobates fuscus. The sequence goes on along the minus strand of NC_086320.1, from coordinate 213,075,091 downwards.
AACTAAAAAGCAGTTTATAAAAAAACAAAAAGAAGAGATATATATATATATATATATATATATATATATATATATATATATATATATATATATATATATATATAAATCTGATGCAAAAAGTAACGCCTCAAGATCATACATCTTACCAGAAAGCAGCAGCGTTAAAAATGTATTTTAGACATTTAAAAAAACAGTCATATATTAAAACATGCAAGGCTTAACCTTATGACTGTTAGGACAATTACAAAGACATTAAGAATGATCTATTTTATGGTTATTATGAATTAAAATACAATGGCCTCCTAACCCACCAACCAAGTTACAGAGTGACATACTGAGCAAATGAGGGGTCTATCACATTAACAGATAAATTGAATAGTTGAGTTACACTATAATATTTTAAAGGATGCAACCAGGAAACACATTTTCATCACAGAATGGATCTCTTGAATGAGAGTTTGTCATAGACACACAGTCAAATGCTGACATATTTAGAAAAGAAGGCAATAAAAACACACCATTCCCATAGAAATATACATTGCTTTCACATGCCAATAAAGTGTAATAGTCCATAACAGATTTCCAATAGTCAATTGTTACACAAAAAAACACATATGCTCAATACAGCATGGACAGTATAACAACCAGTCACAAAAACTTGATGTGACAAAGAGATTGCAATATAAGGCTGATTTTCTAGGGCATAGTGATCTACAGGCATTGATTTCCACTACATGGACCACACTACCTATGACCCAGGATCAGCCACTTCATAGAGCACTAACACAGCGTAGTGATCAGCCACACCATGCAGATACCCACGCGGCGCCAGGCAGCCACACAAAGCCAGATAATCATGCCGCGCCAGGCAGCCACACAGAGCCAGATCCACACGCCGCGCCAGGCAGCCACACAGAGCCAGATCCACACGCCGCGCCAGCCACACAGACCCAGAGCCACACGCCGCGCCAGCCACACAGAACCAGATCCACACGCCGCGCCAGCCACACAGAACCAGATCCACACGCCGCGCCAGCCACACAGAACCAGATCCACACGCCGCGCCAGCCACACAGATCCACACGCCACGCCGCGCCAGCCACACAGAGCCAGATCCACACGCCACGCCAGCCACACAGAGCCAGATCCACACGCCGCGCCAGCCACACAGAACCAGATCCACACGCCGCGCCAGCCACACAGAACCAGATCCACACGCCGCGCCAGCCACACAGAACCAGATCCACACGCCGCGCCAGCCACACAGAACCAGATCCACACGCCGCGCCAGCCACACAGAACCAGATCCACACGCCGCGCCAGCCACACAGAACCAGATCCACACGCCGCGCCAGCCACACAGAACCAGATCCACACGCCGCGCCAGCCACACAGAACCAGATCCACACGCCGAGCCAGCCACACAGAACCAGATCCACACGCCGCACTAGCCACACAGAGCCAGATCCACACGCCGCACTAGCCACACAGAGCCAGATCCACACGCCGCGCCAGGAAGCCACACAGAGCCAGATCCACACGCCAGGCAGCCACACAGAGCCAGATCCACACGCCAGGCAGCCACACAGAGCCAGATCCACACGCCAGGCAGCCACACAGAGCCAGATCCACACGCCGCGCCAGGCAGCCACACAGAGCCAGATCCACACGCCGCGCCAGGCAGCCACACAGAGCCAGATCCACACGCCGCGCCAGGCAGCCACACAGAGCCAGATCCACACGCCGCGCCAGGCAGCCACACAGAGCCAGATCCACACGCCGCGCCAGGCAGCCACACAGAGCCAGATCCACACGCCGCGCCAGGCAGCCACACAGAGCCAGATCCACACGCCGCGCCAGGCAGCCACACAGAGCCAGATCCACACGCCGCGCCAGGCAGCCACACAGAGCCAGATCCACACGCCGCGCCAGGCAGCCACACAGAGCCAGATCCACACGCCGCGCCAGGCAGCCACACAGAGCCAGATAGCCGGGCAGAGCCAGATAGCCGGGCAGAGCCAGATAGCCGGGCAGAGCCAGATAGCCGGGCAGAGCCAGATAGCCAGGCAGAGCCAGATAGCCAGGCAGTCAGACAGTGGTCCTGTTGTTTTGTTGGTCGCACAGTGGTTCTCACATTTCCAGCTCTGGTGAAGGGTCCTACCAAAAAACCCACCTGGTCCAGTAGCCGGCTCCCGGGCTCTCCTCCAAGCAGTTCGCGGAATGTTTCCCCCACTCGGCACACGGCAGTACGGCAAGCCTCGCAGCTCTCTCACCTGTCACTCCCTCGCCATCCCAGCTAGCTCTTCACACGCATGGCGGAATAAACTGCTCCATGAGTCAATACATATAAACACACGGCGCCGGCTTCTCCGTCTAACTGAACCCACCGAGCTCTCCCCGCTGGCTCCTTCCCGTCCCCCAGTACGGAGAGCCCCGCAGGACAAACTATCTCCTCCCGCTCGAGCAACGCGTCACACACACATCCTCTCACACTCACACATCCACAGGCCCCTCCCCTGGGCGGAGTCGACGCTTAGTGTATCGTCAGCTGCCCCCATTCTCCGACCTCCCGCGACGAGGAAGCGCCCGCCGTGACGTCACAGGGAGCGATGGAGTTTGCTCTCGGTAGGAGCTGGGAGCCGGAGGTGCCCACGTCACAGCATGGACTCTGCGGCTTCTCCGAGTCAATCATTACACCAAGTCACTGCTGCACCTTCCACACTGTGTAATATGTTACCGATATCTGAATCAGACACATCTCTCCTTATTGTCACTGACATGAGAGAGAGAGAGAAGGGGGGGAGAGAGAGAGAGCGCAATGGGGATGGAGCAGCGCTAAATAACTGAGCACTGGAAAGTCACAAGAGGCAGCTCACCTGAGTGTAGAGGATTCCCTCTAAAACCTTTTAGCTATGACCAGCTCTGGATAAAACTGTGTGCAGTGGTATTATATCCCCACTGGCAGGGTATTCTTCAGGCAATGGTTCTCAGTGGGAGGGTGACTGAATATGAAATGACAAAAAGGAAGCCAATAGTGCTCTCTATATGTAGTAATTAGTGATGTACCAAACTGTCCGCCGGCGAACAGTTCCCGGTGAACTTAGCGTGTTCGCGTTCGCCACGGCGGGCGGACACATGCGCAGTTCGATCCGCCCCCTATTCGTCATCATTGGGCAAACTTTGACCCTGTGCCTCTCGGTCAGCAGACACATTCCAGCCAATCAGCAGCACTCCCTCCCTTCCACACCCTACAACTTGCCTCCCAGCATCCATTTTCAATTCATTCTGAAGCTGCATGCTTAGTGAGAGGAGGGAAAGTTTAGCTGCTGCTGATTAGATAGGGAAATTGATAGCTAGGCTAGGGTATTCAGTGTCAACTACAATCCTGAAGGACTCATCTGATCTCTGCTGTAAGGACAGCACCCCACAAAGCCCTTTTTAGGGCTAGAACATCAGGCTGCTTTTTTTTTTTTCTGTGTAATGTTATTGCAGGTGCCTGCCTGCCAGCTTCTGTGTGAGATTCACATTGGATACTGTGCCCACTTGCCCAGTGCCACCACTCATATCTGTTTTTACAATAGCTTAAGCTTTAGATTAAAAAAAATGTATTTTTTTTCACTGTAATAGAAGAGCAGTTAGTTGTCTGCAAGCGTCTGGGTGTCAGGCCTCCTTCAGCGTGTGCTCTGCAGACCTGTGCCAGCGTGCTTTGACAGTTGCCAATCATATCTGGTGTCTCTTTAGCGTGCTTTTACAAAGAAAAAAGGTTTCCAGTGTAAGCTAATAGCAGCCAGTCAGTGTCCTTCAAGCGGCTCTGTCAGGCCTACAGTGTGTGCTCTCCAGAACTGTTCAAGTGCACATTGCCAATCATATCTGGTGTCTCTATAGCGTGCTTTTAAAACCAAAATTTTGTTTCCACTGTAATAGAAGAGCAGTTGCCTGCCTGCCAGCTTCTGTGTGAGGTTCACAGTGGATACTGTGCCCTCTTGCCCAGTGCCACCACTCATATCTGTTTTTACATACATAGCTTAAAGGACCACTCTAGGCACCCAGACCACTTCAGCTTAATGAAGTGGTCTGGGTGCCAGGTCCAGCTAGGGTTAACTAATTGTTTTATAAACATAGCAGTTTCAGAGAAACTGCTATGTTTATCAATTAGTTAAGCCTTCCCCTTTTTCCTCTAGTGGCTGTCTCACTGACAGCCGCTAGAGGCGCTTGCGTGATTCTCACTGTGAAAATCACAGTGAGAGCACGCAAGCGTCCATAGGAAAGCATTATGAATGCTTTCCTATGTGACCGGCTGAATGCGCGCGCAGCTCTTGCCGCGCGTGCGCATTCAGCCGACGGGGAGGAGAAGAGGCGGATCGGAGGAGGAGAGCTCTCCGCCCAGCGCTGGAAAAAGGTAAGATTTAACCAATTTCCAGAGCCGGGCGGGAGGGGGTCCCTGAGGGTGGGGGCACCCTCAGGGCACTCTAGTGCCAGGAAAACGAGTATGCTTTCCTGGCACTAGAGTGGTCCTTTAAGCTTTAGATTTAAAATAAATATTTTTTTTTCACTGTAATAGAGCAGTTAGTTGTCTGCAAGCGTCTGGGTGTCAGGCCTCCTTCAGCGTGTGCTCTGCAGACCTGTGCCAGCGTGCTTTGACAGTTGCCAATCATATCTGGTGTCTCTTTAGCGTGCTTTTACAAAGAAAAAAGGTTTCCAGTGTAAGCTAATAGCAGCCAGTCAGTGTCCTTCAAGCGGCTCTGTCAGGCCTACAGTGTGTGCTCTCCAGAACTGTTCAAGTGCACATTGCCAATCATATCTGGTGTCTCTATAGCGTGCTTTTAAAACCAAAATGTGTTTTTCACTGTTATTGATTGAATAGCAGTTACTTGTCTTCAAGCGGGTGTGTCAGGCCTACAGTGTGTGCTCTGCAGAACTGTAACAGTTCACATTGCCAATCATATCTGGTCTCACAGTAGCTTGCACGCATAGTACCACTAATCCCCCAAAAAATGACAGGCAGAGGCAGGCCACCCCGCAGGGGCCGTCGTGGTCGTCGTGCTGTGATTCCCTTTTGCCCTAGAATAATGCCCAGTTTTCAGAAGCCACGTACCCTGAACTTGAAAAGTTCTGAGGACATAGTTGACTGGCTAACACAGGACACCCAATCTTGTACAGCCTCCGCTCGGAACCTTGACGCACCATCCTCCTCCAGCTTCGCTTCAGGCACCTCTCAAGATAGCACTCACCCGCCTGCCGCCACCACCAAAACTAGCACCACAGCCGCTTTACTTGGTATGTCAGAGGAGTTATTCACACACCCGTTTGAAGAAATGAGTGATGCGCAACCATTATTGCTAGAGGATGTAGATAACAGGGATATGTCTCAGGCAGGCAGCATTAAACACATGGAGATACGGTGTGATGATGATGTTGTACCCGCTGCTGCTTCCTTTTCTGAGTTGTCAGATACAAGCGAAGCGGTTGATGATGACGATGCGTCCATGGATGTCACGTGGGTGCCCGCTCGGCAAGAAGAAGAACAGGGCGAAAGTTCAGATGGGGAGACAGAGAGGAGGAGGAGACGAGTTGGAAGCAGGGGGGGGTCGTCGCAAGGAGCTAGTGGCACAGTCAGACAGCATGCATCGGCACCCAGGGTCAGCCAGACAGCACGCCAATCAACGCATGCTGTTGCTACCACCAGAATGCCGTCATTGCAGAGCTCAGCAGTGTGGCATTTTTTTGTGTGTCTGCCTCTGACAACAGCGATGCCATTTGCAACCTGTGCCAAAGGAAACTGAGTCGTGGGAGGTCCAATACCCACCTAGGTACAACTGCTTTGCGTAGGCACATGATCTCACATCACAAACGCCTATGGGATCAACACATGAGTACAAGCAGCACGCCTACCCTAAGCCGCCATCCTCCTCCTGGTCCAGCATCTTCAGCCACGTCAACCACTGCTGTCCTCCTTGCCCCCTCTCAACCATCCGCCAATTCGTCTCCCGCCTTGAGCAGTTCCCGCTCTTCTGCCCACAGTCATGTGTCTGTCAAGGACATGTTTAAGCGTAAGAAGCCAATGTCACCAAGTCACCCCCTTGCCCAGCGTCTGACAGCTGGCTTGTCCGAACTATTAGCCCGCCAGCTTTTACCATACAATCTGGTTGAGTCTGAGGCGTTCAAAAAATTTGTAGCTATTGGGACACCGCAGTGGAAGGTACCCGGCCGGAATTTCTTTTCACAAAAGGCAATCCCCAACCTGTACTCGATTGTGCAAAAGGAAGTCATGGCATGTCTGGCACACAGTGTTGGGGCAAGGGTCCATCTGACCACTGATACCTGGTCTGCAAAGCATGGTCAGGGCAGGTATATCACCTACACTGCGCATTGGGTAAACCTGCTGACGGCTGACAAGCAAGGAATGCGTGGCATTGCAGAGGAGTTGGTGACACCGCCACGACTTGCAGGCAGTCCTGCTGCCACCTCCTCTACTCCTCCTACTCCATCCTCTTCCATAACCTCCTCGGCTGAGTCCTCTTGTGCTGCTGCATCTTGCTCCACATCAACGGCACCCCCCCCCAGCTCCCCAGGTACTATTCCACATCCCGGATACGTCAGTGTCACGCCGTCTTGGGTTTGACTTGCTTGAAAGCAGAGAGTCACACCGGACAAGCACTCCTGTCCGCCCTGAACGCACAGGTGGAAAAGTGGCTGACTCCGCAGCAACTGGATATCGGCAAAGTGGTGTGTGACAACGGAAAAAATTTGATAGCGGCATTGAAGTTGGGCAAGTTGACACATGCATGGCACATGTGTGTAATCTGATCGTACAACGCTTTGTGCATAAGTACACAGGCTTACAGGACGTCCTGAAGCAGGCCAGGAAGGTGTGTGGCCATTTCAGGCGTTCCTACACGGCCATGGCTCACTTTGCCGATATCCAGCGGCGAAACAACATGCCAGTGAGGCGCTTGATTTGCGACAGCCCCACACGTTGGAATTCAACACTCCTAATGTTCGACCGCCTGCTCCAACAAGAAAAAGCTGTTAATGAATATTTGTATGACCGGGGTGCTAGGACAGCCTCTGGGGAGCTGGGAATTTTTTTGCCACGTTACTGGACGCTCATGCGCAATGCCTGTAGGCTCATGTGTCCTTTTGAGGAGGTGACAAACCTAGTCAGTCGCTAAGAAGGCACCATCAGCGACATCATACCATTTGTTTTCTTCCTGGAGCGTGCCCTGCGAAGAGTGCTGGATCAGGCCGTAGATGAGCGTGAAGAGGAAGAGGAAGAGTTGTGGTCACCATCACCACCAGAAACAGCCTTATCAGCATCGCTTGCTGGACCTGCGGCAACGCTGGAAGAGGATTGTGAGGAAGAGGAGTCAGAGGAGGAATGTAGCTTTGAGGAGGAGGAGGAGGAGCAAGACCAAACACAACAGGCATCCCAGGGTGCTCGTTGTCACCTATCTGGTACCCGTGGTGTTGTACGAGGCTGGGGGGAAGAACATACCTTCAATGACATCAGTGAGGAGGAGGAACGGGAAATGAGTAGCTCGGCATCCAACCTTGTGCAAATGGGGTCTTTCATGCTGTCCTGCCTGTTGAGGGACCCTCGTATAAAAAGGCTGAAGGAGAACGACCTGTACTGGGTGTCCACGCTACTAGACCCCCGGTATAAGCAGAAAGTGGCGGAAATGTTACCGAATTACAACAAGTCGGAAAGGATGCAGCATTTGCAAAATAAATTAAAAAGTATGCTTTACACAGCGTATAAGGGTGATGTCACAGCACAACGGGAATCTAACAGGGGGAGAGGTGGAAGTCATCCTCCTCCCACGACCACGCCGGCAAGGACAGGACGCTTTAAAGACGTGTTGTTGATGGAGGACATGCGGACCTTTTTAAGTCCTATGCATCGCCACAGCCCTTCGGGATCCACCCTCAGAGAGCGACTCGACCGACAGGTAGCAGACTACCTCGCCTTAACTGCAGATATCGACACTCTGAGGAGCGATGAACCCCTTGACTACTGGGTGTGCAGGCTTGACCTGTGGCCTGAGCTATTCCAATTTGCGATAGAACTTCTGGCCTGCCCCGCTTCAAGTGTCCTGTCAGAAAGGACCTTCAGTGCAGCAGGAGGTATTGTCACTGAGAAGAGAAGTCGCCTAGGTCAAAAAAGTCTAGATTACCTCACCTTTATTAAGATGAATGAGGGATGGATCCCGAAGGGACTGACACTGGGCGATACATTCGATTAAAAAAGGCCTGATGAGATGAGCTGCCTTGGGCTAAAAATGGTCCACACGCTGCTGTATTTTTTTTTTTTTTTAAATTCTTTATTTTTTGCGGTGCTTTGCATGACATTGCAAGTCAGAATTTCCAGTATATAGCATCAACATATTTATCAATTATATAATTTTATAAAATACAAGCAATAACTTGGATCCGGGTCATTAACCGCTTAACCTGTGTTATTTGTGTGTTTGAGTCGTATATTCGGTGCTGGTATCCGCGTTCCGTGTGTGAAGTAGTTATGGAGTATGTGGTGCCTCCATGGTTATGACACTTGGGTGTGCCTGTATGTGTCGGTATGGTGTCCCGTGGGCATATTGATGCGTGTGTACTAGTGAGTGACTTCTGAAGCGTGTGGGCTGTCCAGTGCTGCCTCCTGCCGTGAGTGTGGTCTCTGCCTCACGTGATCGAAACTCCTAACCTAGGGAGTCGCGGGGGCTGGTCGTGGTAAGAGTGTAGCAGTCACTCCATTAAGCGTTTGTGGTATGTCCCCGTCTTAGGTGTACCAGTCGTGCGAGAGTGGGTCCCGTTGAGCCTGTGGTGTCAGTCAAGTACGGTCCATGTCAGGGTTAGGCCTGCCGATTGTTGTACGTGTGTCAGTCTTCTAGTAGGGATCGCAACAACATTAACAACAAACCATTTAAACGTCCTTTTGTAACTCAGGTATGGTGTGAAGTTAGATAAGTTTCTCCTGACCTATGCTTTTGTATGCAATTCTTGACTCGTTTTAGACTTCACAAACCCTCAAGCTTAAAGCTCTACACCCACTAAGAGTGCAGGACAAACCCTAATCTTTGCAGAATAATGTACGTTGCCATATGGACACTTTGACGGTAGGTAATGGGTCGTATACAACCTGTACCTTTACTATGCTGCCCTCTTAAAGGCAGGCTACTGTTCAGTATTCTAGATTAGTCATCTATATAAGGTCAGCATTTAATGGGCTTTAGCAATATATACATTTTGTCAGACCATTTAATCTTGTTTTTGTAGCTTGAAAGTAGTAAGGTGTGTTTATTAAATTTTAGTGCCCCTATTCAGCCTTAGGAGGGTAATGTCCCCTAGTCATGGGACACTGAGCTTGGCTTTAACCTCTATCAGATGTTTGGAGACCTTACAAACTGACAGCCACCGGCTCAAAAACAGGGTTCAGGAGAAAGAACAAGGTAATAAACAATTGTGATTTTCGCATTGAGTGTACGAACTGTAGGAATTATGGTAACGTTTCCAAAACGGCACTTGGTTACCAAAATTGGGCTCACAAAAAAAAAAAAAAAAATCTATAAATATATTGTTGCCCCCAAGAACAATGGGGTATTATAAGAAATGTTAAACGTTCAATGAAAATAACTTTGCAGTCTTTAGACCTGAGGTAAAGGTGAGCGCTGGGAAGGTGTCCCTACTGTGCCTCATTGTCAGCCAGTCCCTTGAGGCTGTCTTGGGTCCGAGGACCGAGGGTTTCTGTTCCGCGGTACAAACGTTGCGGTGCGCTCTGGGTCCCAATTGGTAGTAGAGGGTCTTGAGGGTGAGTTGGCGGTCGGTGGGTCCAGTCCCAAGGCCTGTATTATTGTGGGTGCCTCTTCCATGGAGGCAAGTGTGAGTTGGGATCCGTGTGCCCCCCATCGATAGGTGATGTCTGCTGCCCTCAGTCTGTTGGTGAGGGAGCTGAAGGTTTTGCGCCACATGAGGGTAGACTTTGTAAGATCCTGGAAAAAGGTTAGGCTAGCGCCCTCAAATATCAGGGGTGTTTTACCTTTTAATGCAGACATGACCTGAATCTTGTCGTGTACATTTGGGCACCTGAGTATCACATCTCTGGGTGTGTTTGAGCGTACCTTTGAGGACGTAGGCAGGCGGTAGATCTCCTCAGTGACCATCTTCTTGACCGTGGTGTGAGGCAGAATAGTGGCCAGAAGGCACCTTGTGTAGTGCGGTAGTTCATCTGGCAAGATGGCTGCCGGGATGCCTCTAATTTTTATATTAGTGCGCCGATGGCGTTCCTCCATGGTTGTCTGCTGTGCCATTATGGCTCTTTGTTGCGCCTGAAGGTGGTGCATTGATTCTTGCAGCTCAGCTAGGTGAGTTTGCATGTCTGTAATGTGTTTTTCATTAGTGTGTACCCTGTTTATAGTGGCAGTGATGTCCTTTTTGATGGGGGCCAGTTCTGCCGCAAGGATTTTATGGAAGTCCGATAATAGGATTTTTAAATCATGCCTGGATGTTGGGGTCATGTCTGCTGGAGGGTCTAGTTGGTGTTGTGGCCCTATGTGGGCTTCTGAGGTTGTTTTTGCCTCCAGTTGATCCGTGTGTTGGTAGTGGGGCGCCGTACGCGGCGTGTCCGCGGGAGTAGTTGTAGCCGGAGCAGGCCTTTGAAGCATGGTCCCTATGTCCCGGTTTTGTTCTATGGCTTGTGGGCGCTGTGAGCGGCGGCCCATGGCTGGTGTGTGTGCCGGATGGTCTGACCTTTGGAGGGAGGCTTCGTCCCGCGCTTGTCACGCTCCGTAGCCACCAAGTAGTTTCTCCAGGTCTGGGATTGTGAGCGTGGGGTAGGCCCCAACCTTCCGTCTCCGCTTCTGCTGGGTGGAAGCCGCAAAGAAGGGCATCGATCGGCTCGGGAGTAGGTAGTGTCAGGGTACCTGAGGTCTCTACCTCTAAAAGAGGTAGAGACTTAGTAGTTTATCCGTCCAAACGAGCTGTTTCCCTCGTTCCTCGCGGTTCATCCAGTCACTTAAACACCGACCGCGAGGAATCCACGTCCTTTTCTAGCGGTACGCTCAATACGTGACGTCATGACGCTATCACGAGCGACCTGTCACTCAAGTGTCCGATATCCAATCGGTACTTGTCAGAGGCGTGTCTACCATCCGGAGCCAGGGTATTTAAGCTTACTTCTCACTTCAGCTCATTGCCCTGTCGTGGTTCTAGCTTGTCTAGTCACTCAGTGCTCTGGTATTCTAGTTTGCTCTATTGGTTTTGACTCGGCTTGTTGTACTTCCCTGCTTATCTCCGTTATCCCTTGACCCGGCTTGTCTCTCGCTTATCTGTCTTCTCGTTCCCTCGACCTCGGCTTGTCTCTGACTATTCTCTATTACTCTCGGTACGTTAGTCGGCCATTCTAAGGCCCGGTATACGTACCTTTCCACTCTTTGTACTCTGCGTGTTGGATCCCTGTCCCGATCCTGACATTACGACAGGGCCAATGGATCCTGCAGGTACAAACAGTCAGCTTGGTTCTTCTGATCCCAGGTTTGACGCCATGGAGCATAGGATGGATCAGATGGCTCTAGCACTACAGGCACTTTTGTCTCGTGCTAGTAACCCACCTGAGGAGACACGTACTCCTTCTATTTCTCCTGCAGTCTCAGGTCTAGAGGTAGCCACTGTAGGTGCTTCTTCCCGTATTACCTCACCAGTACGTTATGGCGGGTCACCGGAGAAGTGTCGTGGCTTTCTGAACCAGATTAGCATCCATTTCGAATTACAACCCCGCTCTTATCCTACAGATAGAGCGAAGGTTGGATTTGTTATTACTTTACTCATTGAGAAAGCTCTGAGATGGGCCAATCCTTTATGGGAGAATGATAATCCACTAGTCTATAATTATAATGCCTTTGTAGCTGCGTTTAGAAGAACTTTTGACCCTCCTGGTAGAAAGGTCAATGCAGCTAGATTACTGTTGCGCCTTAGACAGGACGATCGAACACTTGTGGATTATGCACTAGAGTTCAGGTCCTTGGCGGCAGAAGTTAAGTGGAACGAACAGGCTTATATAGATGTGTTTCTGAATGGGTTATCAGATGTAATCCTTGACGAGGTTGCTACTAGAGAACTCCCTGAGAATTTGGAGGATTTAATTTCCTTTATATCTCGTATTGATGAACGCCTAAGAGAGAGGCAGAACACTCGAGATAGGATCCGTAGACCCTCCTTTAAACTAGCACCTACCTTTCAAAATTCTGAGTTCGAGGACTTACGTATTTCTGAACCTATGCAGATAGGCAGTACTCATCTCACAGAGAGGGAGAGACAGTACAGAAGAAGGGAGGGTTTATGTATGTATTGTGGAGTCAGAGGTCATTTACGCCTAAATTGTCCTAATCGTTCGGGAAACGCTCGCACCTAAGTTTCTCTAGAGGACAGGCCTTGGGTGTTTCTACTTTGTCCTCTATTCACAACTACAAAGAGTTCAGGCTTCTGTTACCCGTTTCTTTAAAATGGGAAAAGGGAGTAGTCAAGACTATGGCACTAATCGATTCTGGAGCTGCTGAGAGCTTTATAGATCAGGGTTTTGCTGCCAAGCATGCTATTCCATCCCAGTTAAAAGAGACACCACTGGCTGTTGAGGCCATCGATGGTAGACCGTTACTTGAGCCTGTCATTTTCCGTGAGACCATACCGATTAACTTAACTGCTGGCATCCTACATAGAGAGGACATATCCTTACTGCTCATTTCTTCTCCGTCTATTCCCATAGTCCTGGGGTACTCCTGGTTGAGGAGACATAACCCTATTATTAATTGGGAGTCAGGGGAGATAGTTTCATGGGGACAGAATTGTCAAGAGAAATGCTTGCGGAAGGTCTCACCTCTCTGCTTAACCATTACCTCGACTAACTCTGACAATCCTACAGAGACACAAATTCCGTCTCAGTATCTAGATTTAAAGGCAGTGTTTGACAAAAAGAAAGCCGATACCTTACCCCCACACAGGTCCTTTGATTGCAAAATTAACCTACTCCCTGGTACCATGCCGCCCAGAGGTCATGTATACCCGTTATCTACGAAAGAGAACTCAGTTCTAGAGGAGTATATTCACGAAAATTTAGACAAGGGATTCATTAGGAGGTCCTCCTCTCCTGCCGGGGCTGGATTTTTTTTTGTTAAAAAGAAGGATGGTTCTTTAAGACCTTGTATTGATTATCGAGGCCTAAATAAGATAACCATTAAAAATGCCTACCCGATTCCCTTGATCACCGAACTCTTCGATCGTTTGAAGGGCTCTACAATTTTCACCAAATTGGATCTCAGAGGGGCATATAACTTGGTGAGAATCCAGAAGGGACATGAGTGGATGACGGCATTCAATACTCGATATGGCCACTATGAATATACAGTCATGCCTTTTGGGTTATGCAATGCACCAGCTGTATTCCAGGATCTGATAAATGAGGTTCTTAGGGAATTTCAGCAAGATTGCGTCATTGTATACCTAGATGATATACTCATACATTCTAGTAAGATTGAGACTCATCACAAGCAAGTCAGGAGGGTTTTGCACAAGCTTCTTCAACATGGCTTGTACTGCAAGTTGGAGAAATGTAGCTTTGATCAAACCCAGGTAACCTTTCTCGGCTATGTGATCTCGGGGGAGGGATTTAAGATGGATCTGGATAAGCTCCAGTCCATTCTAGAGTGGCCTTTACCCAAAGGTCTTAAAGCCATACAGAGATTTATTGGTTTTTCTAATTATTATAGGCGCTTTATTAAGGGTTACTCTTCAATTATCGCACCTATCACCAATATGACCAAACAGGGGGCTGATACTAAGAATTGGACTACTGAAGCCCTTCTTGCGTTCAAAACTCTCAAGGAGCTTTTCGCTTCCGCTCCAATTTTAGTTCACCCCGACACTTCCCTGCCTTTTCTACTTGAGGTAGACGCATCAGAGACTGGTTTAGGTGCTGTCCTATCTCAAAGGTTGGGTGTTGATAAACCATTACATCCATGTGGATTTTTCTCTAAAAAATTGGCTGGTACAGAGAGCAGATATGACATTGGTGACAGAGAATTACTAGCGGTTATCAAGGCTTTGAAAGAGTGGAGACATTTATTGGAAGGTACATTACATCCTGTTACCATTCTAACGGACCACAAAAATTTGTCTTATATCGGAGAGGCCAAGCGTTTGTCCTCCAGGCAGGCTCGTTGGTCGTTATTTCTTACCCATTTCAATTACGTTCTGACTTACAGACCTGGGTCAAAAAATTCTAAAGCCGATGCGCTATCTCGCCAATATGAGCCGTCTGCTTCAGTTGAACCACTTTTGTCCTCCATTGTACCCAAATGCAATATTATTGCTAATACCAGTCTCAAGATCCATTCTCCGCTACTTGACCAGATCTTGAAGTCACAACATCTGGCACCCGGAAACACTCCTGAGGGAAGAAACTTTGTCCCTCCTGAACTCCAACTGGAACTCTTACAATGTTTTCACGAAAGTAAAGTAGCTGGACATCCTGGTATTCGCAAGACATACTCTCTGATATCCAAAGATTTCTGGTGGCCTTCACTACGAAAAGATATTGAGGAGTTCGTCGCAGCTTGTGAGACTTGTGCCAAGACTAAGCAACCTCATACATCTCCTTGTGGCCTGTTACACCCCTTGGACATTCCTGAGAAACCTTGGTCCTGTTTGTCCATAGACTTTATCGTAGATTTACCTGCTTCCAAGAGACAGACTGTTATTCTCACGGTGGTGGATAGATTTACAAAGATGGCCCATTTCGTGCCATTACCTAAACTTCCGACTTCTCCTGAATTGGCAGAGATTTTTGCGAGAGAAGTTTTTCGCCTACATGGGATTCCTTCGGAGATTGTTTCTGATAGAGGCTCTCAATTTGTCTCACGTTTCTGGAGATCCTTTTGTTCTCAAATGGGAATCAAATTGAACTTCTCCTCTGCCTATCACCCTCAGTCTAACGGAGCTGCTGAACGCACCAATCAAAAGATCGAGCAGTATCTACGTTGCTTTGTTTCCGAACACCAGGACGATTGGGTCGGTTTGATCCCTTGGGCGGAGTTCGCACACAATAACCTTGTTTGTGATTCAACTCGCTCTAGCCCTTTCTTCATGAACTATGGCTTTCATCCTTCAATTTTTCCTTCGGTTTCCTCTTCTCAGGGGATACCGTCGGTTGATGATCATGTCGCCAACCTGAAGAAATTATGGGATCAGACTCGGCAAATTCTGTTACATAACTCCTCGTTGTTCAAGAGACACGCTGACAAGCATAGAAGAGCGGCTCCGGTCTTCGTTCCTGGGGATAGGGTGTGGCTGAGCACTAAGAATATTCGCCTAAAAGTTCCATCTATGAAATTTGCTCCTCGCTACATAGGTCCTTACAGGGTTCTCACTCGTATCAACCCGGTTGCGTATCGCCTTGCTCTGCCACCTGCCTTACGCATTCCTAACTCTTTTCAGGTCTCCTTGTTGAAACCTCTTATTTGCAACAAATTCTCCTCTAAGGTTTCCTCACCTCGTCCTGTTCAGGTGGAGGGTCGGGAGGAGTACGAGGTCAGCTCCATCATTGATTCCAGAATTTCAAGGGGAAAATTGCAATATCTGGTCAACTGGAGGGGATATGGTCCTGAGGAGAGGAGTTGGGTACCTCAGGAGGACGTTCATGCTTCTCGCCTTCGCAGAGCATTTCACCTCTGCTTTCCATCTCGTCCCGGTTCCTTCCGCCCGGTGGGCGTATCTGAGAGGGGGGGTACTGTCAGGGTACCTGAGGTCTCTACCTCTAAAAGAGGTAGAGACTTAGTAGTTTATCCGTCCAAACGAGCTGTTTCCCTCGTTCCTCGCGGTTCATCCAGTCACTTAAACACCGACCGCGAGGAATCCACGTCCTTTTCTAGCGGTACGCTCAATACGTGACGTCATGACGCTATCACGAGCGACCTGTCACTCAAGTGTCCGATATCCAATCGGTACTTGTCAGAGGCGTGTCTACCATCCGGAGCCAGGGTATTTAAGCTTACTTCTCACTTCAGCTCATTGCCCTGTCGTGGTTCTAGCTTGTCTAGTCACTCAATGCTCTGGTATTCTAGTTTGCTCTATTGGTTTTGACTCGGCTTGTTGTACTTCCCTGCTTATCTCCGTTATCCCTTGACCCGGCTTGTCTCTCGCTTATCTGTCTTCTCGTTCCCTCGACCTCGGCTTGTCTCTGACTATTCTCTATTACTCTCGGTACGTTAGTCGGCCATTCTAAGGCCCGGTATACGTACCTTTCCACTCTTTGTACTCTGCGTGTTGGATCCCTGTCCCGATCCTGACAGGTAGGGAGTCCAGCTGGGGGCTGGAGGAGGTTGGATCGGCTGAGGGTGTTGGGATTTTTAATAGATTGTGCCCGTTTACTGGGGAGCTTGTCGAGATGGCGTCCGTTTAGCTCGCTGGTTAAGCTCCGCCCCCCACGCTGCTGTATTTTAGCTCTGAATGACGTTTGACTTGCGTGACTTATCCGCCACCAACTAGGGTTCAAGCCGCCATGTTTTAGGGCACTTTCTGCCTGTGAAACAAACATCAATTTTTCTGGCCGCTGCTACAGCAGCGGCTGCAACAATACCAAATTTTTCAGGCATGTGTACATGCCTAATTTTTAGGCCCACTGGTGCAGCACTGTGGCTTCAAAAACCAAACCAAAAAAAAATCCTCCAAGATGGCACCAATATACCAGTGGTCTAAGCATCTTCCCACCTTGGCCTAAAAAGGGGAGGTGATTCAACAATTAAAAATCGCTGCCATTTACACGTCCACTGATAGGAGACGCGGAAGGTATTAAACTGATATGAACAATACTAAACTCACCACTCCTATCTGGTGGCACATTAGCTTACCCGCGCAGTGCCCCAAATTTCAAGTAAGAGGACCGACCAAGCATCTTCTTCCATCTCCCTGTTACAGAAATCACTGCCATATCCATAGAAATTGTACATAATATCCAGGAGAGTTTTACAGGGCCAAATCATGTCGCCTGTTGAAAGAGGTGACCTTGCTCGGGTCCCAGGTGTGCGGTTCCTAAAATGGCTGCCATATACATGTCCACTAATAGGAGACGCGGAAGGTATTAAACTGATATGAACATTTACTAAACTCACAACTCCGAGTGCTGTTATTTATTTAATTTTTTTGTGGTGAGGCTTTACAGGACAGAGTGCTTCTCCACGGGACATGTTAACTCACGGGCAGCTGGCTCATCAAGGAACCAGAGCAGCTTGAACGAGGTGACCTTGCTCGGGTCCCAGGTGTGCGGTTCCTAAAATGGCTGCCATATACACGTCCACTGATAGGAGACGCGGAAGGTATTAAACTGATATGAACAATACTCCACTCCTATCAGTAGGTCCGTCCCATTGTGATTTATGCCCCCCACCCACCGCGCAGGGAAGGGGGCCGGGGGGGAGGAGGCCGGGGGGGAGGAAAGTAGGCCCCCCCATTGTGATTTATGGCCCCCACCCGCCGCGCAGGGGTGGGGGCCGAGGGGGGGAGGACAGTAGGTCCCCCCATTGTGATTTATGGCCCCCACCCACCGCGCAGGGGTTGGGGAGGACAGTAGCTCCCCCCAGTGTGTATCATGGGCTTTGAGGACAGGTGTCAATCCATACCTGCCAAGTGACCCTATGTAGGGGGAACAGTCTCTATTCTGCTCTGTGTCAGTGTGTATCATGGTCTCTGTGGACGGGGAACAGTCTCTATTCTGCTCTGTGTCAGTGTGTATCATGGTCTCTGTGGACAGGGAACAGTCTCTATTCTGCTCTGTGTCAGTGTGTATCAGGGGCTTTGAGGACAGGTGTCAATCCATACCTGCCAAGTGACCCTATGTAGGGGAACAGTCTCTATTCTGCTCTGTGTCAGTGTGTATCATGGTCTCTGTGGACCGGGAACAGTCTCTATTCTGCTCTGTGTCAGTGTGTATCAGGGGCTTTGAGGACAGGTGTCAATCCATACCTGCCAAGTGACCCTATGTAGGGGAACAGTCTCTATTCTGCTCTGTGTCAGTTTGTATCATGGTCTCTGTGGACAGGGAACAGTCTCTATTCTGCTCTGTGTGAGTGTGTATCAGGGGTTTTGAGGACAGGTGTCAATCCATATCTGCCAAGTGACCCTATGTAGGGGGAACAGTCCCTATTCTGCTCTGTGTGAGGAGGAGGAACGGGAAATGAGTAGCTCGGCATCCAACCTTGTGCAAATGGGGTCTTTCATGCTGTCGTGCCTGTTGAGGGACCCTCGTATAAAAAGGCTGAAGGAGAACGACCTGTGCTGGGTGTCCACGCTACTAGACCCCCGGTCTCTATTCTGCTCTGTGTCAGTGTGTATCAGGGGTTTTGAGGACAGAAGTCAATCCATACCTGCCAAGTGACCCTATGTAGGGGGAACAGTCTCTATTCTGCTCTGTGTCAGTGTGTATCATGGTCTCTGTGGACAGGGAACAGTCTCTATTCTGCTCTGTGTCAGTGTGTATCATGGGCTTTGAGGACAGGTGTCAATCCATACCTGCCAAGTGACCCTATGTAGGGGGAACAGTCTCTATTATGCTCTGTGTCAGTGTGTATCAGGGGCTTTGAGGACGGGGAACAGTCTCTATTCTGATCTGTGTCAGTGTGTATCAGGGTCTCTGAGGACAGGTATCAATCCATATGTCAAGGTGTCAATATGTCATATGTCAGGTGTCAATCCATATCCATTGTGATTTAGGAATGTTAGGTGATTTCTGCCCTTTATGGATTAAAAGCAGACTCTGCATCAACTGTGTAATTTTCCATGGGAGTTTTGCCATGGATCCCCCTCCGGCATGCCACAGTCCAGGTGTTAGTCCCCTTGAAACAACTTTTCCATCACTTTTGTGGCCAGAAAGAGTCCCTGTTGGTTTTAAAATTCGCCTGCCCATTGAAGTCAATGGCGGTTCGCGCGGTTCGCCGGTTCGCGAACATTTGCGGAAGTTCGCGTTCGCCGGTCGCGAACCGTAAATTTCGGGTTCGCGACAACACTAGTAGTAATAATAAAGCGCAAATAGTAGAAATATACTTACAATGGATGGAGCAGACTAACCACTCTCCGAATTAGGCGTTGGTGGTATTATCGACACCTGGAATTCTTTGTGCAGTCGTCCATAGGGGTATCAAAAAGTAGGGATGTGCATTGGCAAAAAAATCATTTTGGTTCGGCACTTATGAAATTCGGCGGTTCGGCACTTATGAAATTCGGGACTTTGGCACTTAAGGACTTAGGCAATTCCTTAATTTCTAACCCTAACCACCACAACCACTTACACATTTAGGGTTAGATTCCTGTCATCATTCCCGTAATTTTCCCTCCTTCTCTTGTTTTGCCACTTTTCAGAAATCCTAAGCACTTTGGCACTTACGAACTTCGGCAATTCGATTCGGCACTTCCAAAATTAGGCACTAAGGCGGTTCGGAAATTCGACAATTCAGATATCCGTCTGAATTTACATTCGGAACGAAACAAATTGCACATGTCTATCAAGAAGTCAATGCAGGTAGCCAGGTAAAAAACAATAATAAAATGTAGAAACTAAAAAGTATATGGCAAAACAAAAAAGGAAGGTAGCTAAAATATTTTTTTAGTAAAATACAGCATAAACCACAACGCGTTTCATCCTCTTGAGGCGTTTTTCGAGTGGACAGCAAATACATGGCAGCTATGCATGTCTATAGGCTTCTAAATGTAACAAATTTGCAGCCAAAATGACATCAGTCGTGTGACCGAAAATGACGTCACATGACTAACGTATATAATCAATAAGTTGTAAGCAGTACAGTAAATAACAGTATAATAGTGCCGTCTAATAAAAGTAATAAAATAGAAAAACAAGTGTTTAAGAAGAAGAAAACACAGTAAGAAATTTGGTAGTGCGGCTATAATTTTGCGTTGTAAAAGCCGCAAAGCTTGCAGGGAAATGTAGTCCCAAAATGGCCGATCGCAACATTGCGATCAGTCAAAGAAACAAATCTAAAACAAATAGATTTTAAATTATAGAATAAAACTAGCTCTGCATCTGAGGAAGCAAACTGCCGAAAGCTAGTTTGCACAAGGGAAACAAAAGGGAGGAGGCACGGCCACATAGCAGTTAGAGAGATGCCGCAATGCAACATGAGAAATGTAGTCAAAGTGATCGATCACGTCATAGTGGTCGGTCATTTCAAATGCAAGGAGTATGGGAAATGTCCCTTAGGGACCTAATGGCGGGATGAAAAAAATCTATAAAAACACTCAAATAAAAAGAATACAATTGGGCAAAAAAGGGAAAAAGATTGGGAATTAGCCAACATGGGAGAAGATAACTAAAATGTTGATACCAATAAGAGGGGAAATGCTTAAAAAGTAGATGACTATAAAACGATAACTACAGCAATTCGAAAAGAACTGTAAGAATACTTAGTCAAAAACGACTCGCAGGATTTGTCTCCAGGAACCATATGGGCGGCCCACAAAACAGTAGTTAGGGGCAAGTTCACACGACTGGCCACAGAAGACCCAAACACTACTACAACTATTGGACTAATTGCGAAAGCTGGAACAGAAACATAAGACGACACCCACCACGCAACTATTAGAACAGCCGAGAACAGTACCATCGGAGAACTGCTCCTGGACTGTCGGGATCCCGCGGGCGGCTGCGAGGGGAAGCTGCACTCCGCTCGCAGTACTCACCCTCCAGCCGTCCGCGGTCCCCTCCTCCATGTGGGCTCTGCGAGCGGCATCCCTCCAGCCTCGGATGCCGCCCGCGTCTTCCTCCACATCCTTCAGCGGCAGCATGCATGACGCTGCACGCTGGGAGACCGCCCAAGATATGACACGCCGGGGTCAGTCACCTGACCCGGCGTTAAAGGCACAGTGCCTCAATCACAGTGGGAGGTTTAGATATCTCCCACGTGTGATTGTTAATTCTGATTGGAAATTATCCAATCAGAATTAACCTGATGGTTTAAATACTTACCTTTCCTGTTCCTCCCTGCCCTGTTGTGGTCTTTGCTTGCTAGTATTGATACTGAACTTGTGTTTTCTGGTTACGTACTCTCTGGCTTGTTAATCTGACTTTGTGACTTTCTCCTACCCTTTGACCTCGGCTTGTTTCTCGTTATCCTGTCTTCTGGTTCCCCTTACTCGGCTTGTCTCCTGACTATTCTGTGTGTGCTTAGCCCGGCCACTCTAAGGTCCGGTACTGCACCTTTTCTCTGTGTGTGTGTGTGTGTGTGTTAGCGTGTTGGGTTCCCCGAATCGTGACATTACAACAGGGCCATAATGGAACCTGCTGACATACCACAGCTCCTAGTTAATCAGGAGGCTAGAATGGATGGCTTGGACCACCGTATGGATCAGTTTGCTCAAGCTTTGCAAACCATACTGGCTCGTACTGCACACTTGCAACCTGCCGTTCAGGAGGCTGCTGCTGCTGTGCCCGAACCCATTCCCACTCCAGTACCCGTTCCTGCTCATGTAGTGCATATGACGCCGCCACAGCGCTACAGCGGTGACCCAGCATTGTGTCGTGGTTTCCTCAAACAAATCGACATCCATTTGGTGATGAATCCACGGTCCTATCCCACTGACAGATCTAAAATAGCCTTTTTGATAAACCACTTGTCAGGGAGAGCTTTAGCATGGGCCAACCCCATGTGGGAGAATACGTCTCCTATGACAGCTTTCAAACGCACGTTTGATCAACCCGGTAGGGTTGCTTCTGCTGGCAAAGCTCTGCTTAGGGTCCGACAGGGTAACAGATCTGTAGCGGATTACACTATCGAATTCCGCACTCTAGCAGCTGAAGTGGTTTGGAACAATGACGCCCTCGTAACAGCCTTTCAGGATGGTTTGGCCGCTTACATACTGGATGAAATAGCATCCAGGGAATTGCCTGTTCTTCTGGATGATGTTATAGACTATATGAGTCTTATTGCTAACCGTATTAGAGAGAGGCGTAGTCAAAGACGGCTGGATACACGGGTGTTACCTGCTCTACCCAGTACTGCATTACTAGCATTACCCGCTCCTAGGCCCCCATCCCTTGAACCCATGCAATTGGGTGCTACGGGGTTAACTGAGGCTGAAAGAGTGTACCGTAGAAGGGAGGGGTTATGCCTTTATTGTGGAAAGAGGGGGCACCACTGTAATGCCTGCCCTAAGGTACAGGGAAACTACAGCACCTAAGGCCTAGAGAGGGGTCGGCCTCGGGTGTTATGACTTTGTCCCCTCATGTGTCCATCTCCAGACCGTTTATTACGGTTTCTCTTTTGGTCAATAAAACCACTATAACAACTAAAGCCTTGATCGATTCAGGTGCGGCAGACAACCTTATGGATGAGAACTTTGCCAAAACCGCAACCTTGACTTTGATCCAAAAGGCCACACCCTTGGCCGTTGAGGTCATAGATGGTAGACCGCTTGAGAAACCTCTGGTAACCGATGAAACCCAAGAAATCGTTATGTCTGTGGGTGCTTTGCACAAGGAAAGGATAACCTTCGAAATAATTGACTCCCCTACTGCCTCCATAGTTCTGTTTTTTCCCTGGTTAGTTAAACACAACCCTGTACTTGATTTGGGTTGTTTGGATATACTCTCCTGTGGGGAATCTTGTCAACGAGACTGTATGGCTCATGTACGTCCTGTTTGTTCACTCAATGTGCCCACGGCTAAACCACTTTCTGTTTCTGTCCCTTCTGTATATGCAGACCTTGCATTGGTTTTTGAAAAAAGGGAGGCAGATAAGCTACCTCCACATCGTGAGTATGACTGTGCCATAAACCTGTTACCGGGTACTATGCCTCCTAGGGGTAAGGTCTACCCTCTTTCTGAGAAAGAAAACCAGATCATTGAGGAGTACATACGGGAATCCTTAAGTAAAGGTTTTATTAGAAGGTCCTCCTCTCCTGCTGGTGCTGGTTTCTTTTTTGTGGCAAAGAAGGATGGCGACTTGAGGCCATGTATAGACTACAGGGGTCTGAATAATATAACGATTAAAAATGCCTACCCTATCCCTCTCATCACTGAGTTGTTTGATCGTGTGAATGGTTCTAAGTTCTTCACTAAATTAGACCTCAGGGGGGCTTATAACCTTGTCCGTATAAAGGAGAATGACGAGTGGAAGACAGCGTTCAATACGCGCAGTGGGCATTACGAATATCTGGTCATGCCTTTTGGACTGTGTAATGCTCCTGCTGTGTTTCAGGACCTTATAAATTATGTCCTTAGGGATCTATTGCATGTCTGTGCTGTGGTGTACTTTGACAAAATACTTTGTGTATTCTCCTGATTTGAAGTCACATCATAACCATGTTAGGATGGTGCTCAAAAGGTTATTACAGAACGGACTCTACGGTAAGTTAGAAAAATGTTTATTCGATCAGACCTCTGTGCAATTCCTAGGATATATAATTACTGAACAGGGTTTCAGTATGGATCCTGCTAAATTGGAAGCCATACTGTCCTGGCCACTTCCCCAAGGACTGAAGGCTATCCAGCGATTTATAGGATTTGCCAACTATTATAGGAAATTTATAAAAAACTTTTCACCACTTATCTCTCCTATAACGAAGCTGACTAAAAAAGGTCTACACCCTAGGGTTTGGACTACTGAAGCCCTTAAAGCCTTCGAAACTCTCAAGAAAGCATTTGCCTCTGCTCCAGTGCTGCACCACCCTAATCCTTCTCTTCCCTTTGTTATGGAAGTAGACGCCTCTGAGTCGGGTGTGGGAGCAGTACTGTCACAGAGGTTGTCGTATGACAAACCCCTCCATCCCTGTTGTTATTTTTCTAAAAGGTTGTCTGATCCAGAAAAGAATTACGATGTTGGGAACAGGGAACTATTAGCTATTGTGCTATTTAAGGAATGGAGGTACTTATTAGAGGGTTCTAGGCACAAAATAATGGTTATAACAGATCATAAGAACCTCTCCTATATAGCTGATGCTAGAAGGTTATCTGCCCGGCAGGCTAGATGGTCTCTATTTCTTTCACGCTTCCAATACTTCATTACATAAAGACCTGGTTGCCGTAATGCCAAAGCTGACGCTATCTCTCGACAGCATGAACCATTAGAATATGTTAACCCGACTCCTGAACCTATTGTACCTGCGTCTCAGATAATAGCTGCTACCCGTTTGGTTGTTTTGTCTCCTTTCCTTGGTAGCATTAAGGCATACCAAACCCAAGCACCCCCTGAGACGCCGGTTGGCAAACTATACGTCAAAGCAAATGACAGAAAAAAGTTGTTAACTTTATTTCACACCGCCAAAACTGCCGGTCATCCGGGGGTTACCAAAACCTATAAGGGCCTCCTTCAACAGTTCTGGTGGCCTTCACTTAAGCGAGACGTAGTGGATTTTCTACAGGCTTGTCGGGTCTGTACGCAGTGTAAGTCCCCTAATGTGAGACCCCAGGGTCTAGTGATGCCTCTATCTATACCCAAGAAACCATGGAACCACTTATCCATGGATTTCATTGTAGACCTTCCTCTTTCTGACGGTCAGACAGTGATATTGACTGTGACGGATAGGTTCTCTAAAATGGCGCACTTTATTCCGCTTAAGAAACTGCCTTCTGCGGATCAGCTAGCTCAGGTGTTTGCCAAAGAAGTGTTCCGCTTGCATGGGGTACCTCAGGATATCGTATCTGACAGGGGCCCTCAATTTGTCTCTCGGTTTTGGAGGGGCTTTTGTGCTGAAATGGGGGTCTCCTTGTCGTTCACTTCACAATCTAATGGTGCAGCCGAACGTGCTAATCAGTCTGTGGAATTGTATCTGCGCTTCTTCACTAATGCGCACCAGGATGACTGGTCTCGCCTCCTTCTGTGGGCTGAATTTGCCAGGAATACGGTGTCTCATTCGTCTACTGGCTTAAGTCCTTTTGAGGTTGCTTATGGGTTTCGGCCTTCTGTCCTTCCCGGTGCGTTCTCCGACAAGGGAATGCCGGCCTGGGACCAGCACCTCGCCTCTTTGCAGAAGATGTGGGATCAGGTCCATGTTGCGCTGTCTCGTTCAGCAGGTGCTCAGAAGAAGTTCGCTGATCGCCGTAGGGTTGCGGCCCCTTCTTATGTTCCGGGTGATAGGGTATGGTTGTCCTCCAGGAACCTCCATCTCAAGGTTCCCTCGATGAAATTTGCTCCCAGATTTCTTGGTCCCTACAAGGTGTTACGTAGGGTTAACCCCGTTTCCTACTCCCTTGACCTGCCTCCTTCCAAGTGTATTCCGAACACGTTTAACGTCTCGCTTTTGAAGCCCTTATTGTGTAACCGGTTCTCTCGTCCCCTCGGACGGCCCGTTTCCCCTCGCACTGTCTCTAGTGACGTGTACGAAGTGGCTGCCCTTCTCGACTCTCGTGTTTCTAGGGGTCGGCTGCAATATCTGGTGGTTTGGAAGGGGTATGGCCCTGAGGAGCGGTCTTGGGTTTCGTGCTCTGATCTACACGCTCCCTCTTTGGTCCGCTCCTTTCATGCCCGGTTTCCTTTGAAGCCTTCTGCTTCCTGCCCTCTGGGCGGTCTTCGAGGGGGGGGGGTAATGTCGGGATCAGTCACCTGACCCGGCGTTAAAGGCACAGTGCATCAATCACAGTGGGAGGTTTAGATATCTCCCATGTGTGATTGTTAATTCTGATTGGAAATTATCCAATCAGAATTAACCTGATGGTTTAAATACTTACCTTTCCTGTTCCTCCCTGCCCTGTTGTGGTCTTTGCTTGCTAGTATTGATACTGAACTTGTGTTTTCTGGTTACGTACTCTCTGGCTTGTTAATCTGACTTTGTGACTTTCTCCTACCCTTTGACCTCGGCTTGTTTCTCGTTATCCTGTCTTCTGGTTCCCCTTACTCTGCTTGTCTCCTGACTATTCTGTGTGTGCTTAGCCCGGCCACTCTAAGGTCCGGTACTGCACCTTTTCTGTGTGTGTGTGTGTGTGTGTTAGCGTGTTGGGTTCCCCGAATCGTGACATGGACGATACCGCGAAAGCTATTACTAGGCCAAAAGAACATACTACGAAAAGGCTAACAAGATGGACAGACTCCTGGCCAGAGTTTTACGACCAAGACAAAAGCACGGTCACATCACTTCATTCAGACACAAAGACGGCTTACTTAGGAATACCCCAAAAGACATAGCAAAGGTCTTTACTGACTTTTACCATTTTTTACACAACAACACCCCAAGAGACCAAGAAACAAGAGAATAATTTGACAACCATAGGCACTCCTTCTTGAGACACTTGGAACTACTGAATGTAAGTTCGGCGGCAGCAACACAGCTGAGCAGCATAATCACCAGTGAAGAGGTCGAAAAGGCTATATCAGGAACAAATGGGAACAAGGCAACTGGGCCCAGACTGCTTTGACGGGGGATGGCTTCAACAGGGGGTATTATAAGACATTCCGAGAGGAGCTAACACCCTGACTAGAGCACCTATTCAACAATTTCATGGATGGAGGGATACCGGATAGAGAGTTGTCATTAGCAAATATAGTACTACTTCTGAAGCCGGGCAAGTACCCCTTGTACCCTGAAAATTACAGACCCGTTTCTCTCATCAATCATGACCTCAAAATAATGGCAAAAAATACTAGCTGACTGCTTGAATCCATTATTAAAAACAATGGTACACCCAGACCAAGTAGGCTTCATCCCCGGATGCCAACTATAACACCCGCAGGATCTCATCTGGAGACTATATACACCCAAATACGCTACCTTAGTAGTTTCTATTGATGCGGAATAAGCATTCGATAGGGTCGAATCGCCCTATCTCTTCAAGCTCCTGACTTTCCTGGGATTTCCAGATAGCTACGTGACTTCAATAAAAGCAATGTATAGCCATGTTACGGCACAAGTAAAGATAGCTGGAGCATGGCCTTGACCCTTTAGACTAGGCAATGGGATGTGGCATACCCACTTTCCCCCCTACTGTTCGTCTTGTCACTCTAACCTCTTCTGCAAGTACTGCGCCTACATCCTAACATCCACGGAATAAAAGTGGGGGGGACAGGGATTCCTTGTATCTGCCTACGCAGACAATGTTCTGCTGACAGTCACAAACCCAAAGGAATCGATGGCAGCCCTTAAAGAGGTCCTCATGCAATATGGCTCGTACTTGGGGTACAAGGCAAACCTTGAGAAGTCAAGTCCTCTCCCACTGGGCCTGTCTGCGGCGGACACAGCAGCGAAACAAGACATTTATAACATCCCTTTAGCAAGGTGATCTATTAATTACCTGGGCATCCACCTACCAGACGAACCATCCAAAATACACCAACTGAATTTTACCTGGCTCACCCCCCCACCCTCCCGACCTGGCACCCAGTAAGAAACCCCTGAAGTCCAGGAACATGCAGTAGCACAACCGTAGACAACCCACCCATCTGACCAGAACGTTTCTACCTCTTCTTTCTCTATTCTCACTTTCTTTTCTCCCCCCCTATTCCTCTACTCCCTACACCCTGGATGGGAAGGTGGCACAAGACCAATATGGTAACACACGCTTAGCCCTGAAGGAAAAACTACATCCAGGCAACAAAAAGTGACAAGTCTTGACAAAATGCCTGAAAATAAATAATTGTCAAAGCCACATGTAATTGGAATATGCAATTGCTGTAAATGGCGTCAATGTACAACGGAACACCTGTACTGTATATTAAGCTTTGTATAAGACTGTCATGTGAAAAAGTATTTTTTTTAAAAAAAGTAGATAACTAGTAGGCATGTGCATGGGAAAAAATTTCGGTTCGGTTCGGCATTCCGAAATTCTGGATTTTCGCAATTCGGGACTTCGGCAATTCGACACTTCGGAAATTCGGCAACTTCGGAACTTCGGCACTTCGACACTTCGGAATTTCGGGACTTCGGCACCTCGGGACTTCTCTTCCAGCCGCTTGGTAGATAACTCCCACATGGGGGGAACCACATGAAAGGCAAATACAAAGACAACAGATCAGGTTGGGGAACCACAGGGAAAAGAGGTCGCAGTATAGAGGACGGGGAATTAGAGGAGGAATTAACCTACAAAAAAGGAAATAAAGTGAGAGAGTAAAGGGAAAAGGTATTTTTAACCTATCATCAAAAATATTGACTAATCCCCAAATAAACCTAGTAGAGAAGGGCTTAAAATTTGCGCCCACAAAAACACTTGATAAGTTCAGTGTCTATGTAGATCTGAACAGATTCAAAAGAAATATGTGCTTAAAGAAATTTTTCCTAAAGAATCCTATTAACTGCTAAATGAACCCATAAAAAGATCGGATGTGAAACATACTGAGCTGAAAGCCAAATCTTCATTTTATCCAAGGTTTTGTATCTCAGAAGAGATGTCAACCTTTGAGAAGATGGTAATGAAAGATATAGGGAAAATTAAAAAACCTAAACATAAACAACTTAATCTTAATTATGGGGAAAGACAGGCGTTAAAGGAACTAAGACAGGACGATTCGTTGGTAATAAAACCAGCAGATAAGGGTGGGGGCATCGTCATTTTGGATATTGAAGACTATATAAAGGAGGCCCTTAGACTCTTAGGAGATGAAAAGACATATAGAATTTTGACGAAAGATCCAACAAGTGACATAAAAACTGCATACGAGACCCTCATAGAGGAAGGGAAAGATTTAAACATTTTGAATGAAAGGGAATACACATTTCTAAATGTAAAACAACCCATAATACCGTTTTTTTATCATCTTCCTAAGATTCACAAAAACAAGTCCAAACCCCCGGGGAGACCTATTGTATCTGGGATTGGGTCAATTTCCAGCAGACTATCCCAATACGTAGATAGGTGCCTCCAACCAGTGGTCATTAAATGTCCTAGCTATTTGAAAGACACCTCGAATATTCTCCAAGTTTTATCCGATCATCAGTGGAAGGAAGATAGCTTTTTGGTGACAGCTGACGTTAGTTCACTCTACACCATCATTTCACATGACAAAGGGTGCCAAGCAACAGAGTATTTTCTAAAACAATCAGGAACATTCCCGAGTGATCAAATTGATTTTTTGATTAAGAGTATCAGATGGATACTGAATAATAACTATTTTTGGTTTAACAATTCTTTCTATTTGCAGATATGTGGAACGATGATGGGCACGAGGTTCGCGCCAAGTTATGCAAATTTATTTATGGCATTATGGGAACAAGAATTGATTCACCAAGATGGTGAATGGAGCGCGAACCTCGTGGCCTATCGCCGTTACATTGACGACATATTTTTTATTTGGCAGGGGGATGAAGCATCCCTGACATCTTTTTTGCTTCATATCAACAACAATGATTGGGGGATCAAGCTAATTTCCAATTATAGTAAGATCTCAGTTGAGTTTTTGGATCTCCAGATTTATGTGGAGGATGCTCAATTGAAAACATGCACCTTCTTTAAACCTGTAGATGTTAACAGCTACATTGGGGAGAATAGTTGTCACTTCTCCCCATGGCTGTTAAATGCACCCAAGGCCCAACTACTAAGGATAAGGAGGAACTGTACGGAGGAGCAGAAGTTCCACGAACAATCCCATAAAATCATGGAAGACTTCAGGGAGAAGGGATATAAAGAAAAATTATTAGAGAAAGCCCTGGAAGAAGTCAAAATAAAGGATAGAAAAGATTGAATTAAATATAACACCAAAAATAAAGGGGAATCACAAATAATGGGATTGATATGTGATTTTAACTGTAAAAGTAAAGAGTTCAGGAGAATAATTTCTAAATACTGGCCAATCCTAAGGAATGACCCTCTCCTAAATAGTATTCTTCCAGAGAAACCAAAAATTGTGTACAGAGGAGTGAGAAATTTAGGAAATACCTTTACATCCAACCATATACCTCCAAAAAGGTGTAATAGAGAATTTTTTAATGAAGCAAAAGGGTTCTACGGTTGTGGACAATGTGGTGCATGTAAGAATTCAAAAAGCAAGAAAAGATTAATAAAGGAATTCCCACACCCTCAAAATAGAAAAGTTGTGTTTAAAATAAATGAGTTAATTACATGTCAATCCATGAGGGTTATTTACCTCTTGACATGTCCATGTGGACTTGCTTATGTGGGACGAACTAAAAGGAACCTACAGACTAGGATACAAGAACATATTAGGAATATTAGAAACAAATTTGAAAAACATAGTGTCTCCCTACACTTCAAAAATAAACACAATAGTGACCCCACCCAGTTGGAATTTCATGCGATGCAGAGGATATCACCTGACTGGAGGGAGGGAGATTTTATTAAGAAAATGGGCCATAGGGAGATGCAATGGATTTTTAATTTAAATACTATGCAGCCAAATGGTCTTAATGATGATTTCGAGTTATGTCATTTTTTAACTTAATTTTATTTTTTTAACTACATGTTTTTAATATATTTATACTTTCTAATACATATATTTTTGCCATATATACATTTTTATATATTTTTATATATTTTTTGATATATATCTAGTATAAATATCGATACCATCATTGAACTTGAAGGCTAATATAATAGGGATCCATTCACTACTCATTTATTCAAACGGGCACCTCTTTTATCATCTATCCTCATATGCATGCAGTGGCACTTTAAAAGGTTAACATTAGATTGGTATAAGCTATGACTTGAAAATACATAAACTACGATTTTATTTGATAAGAATGTTAAATAACATTATTTTTTCCCTTTTTTTACTTTTTGCATGTAAACTGTCCATATTGAGTTGTTATATATGAACAAAAACGGACCGATTTGTAAAGGAAGGGCATTTGCCCTATTCCGAAATGGACGATAGAATCAATCATGCCCAATTTTTACACACGCCCAATCCATGATGCGGTATGTGACGTTCCGTATCACGTGGGACGCTCTGAAACCGGAACATCACTACAAGTAATAGGACGCAGCTGTTCATATCAGAGAGGACAAAGCAGATTGGAGGACGTGTTAATTGATGGACCAAACAGGGGGAAGAACACGGCATTTAAACATCGAGCAGCAGCAAATACATCACCGACTGAGAAAGCTGTCACAGTACAGCGAAACGCGTCTCGGCAGGAAGATTGGAGATTCCATTTTATTTGATTTATATACTTTTATCATTTTTCATTTGTAAGTTTTTCTTTACTTATTGAATACATTTTGTTTTACATTTTGGGATCCATCTTCCATTTTCTTGCTGCTCAAAGAAGGGTGGTAGCCTCCTTAAAGGCACAAACATCTACATACCAAGAGCCAGGTTATAGGGCTCTTTATCAGGTGAGAAGCCATTTTTTACCATTATATACTGTTTATTGGGATTTACCACACTAGGGGCTTTTTCCCCTTGTCTCTCTCCTATGTATACATAAGGACCCTCTGAAGATTAAAGGATCGATTGGGTACTGTGTCACCATAAGCACACACAAGCTATTGAGACCTGAGCCTATCCTATAGGGCTCTGTCACATGTGAGTGAGACCATATAGTATACAGTACTTGCCCACTATATTCACCATCAACGTTACTTGCACAATTTGTATTTATTTCTGCTTTCAGATACATTGTTGCAGGATACATTTTCCATACATATGTATGTTAACCCATTTGGGTGAGTTTGTATATTTTTCCAGCGCTCCACATGCACACCAGTGGTGGTTTTTATTATTAATCTCCTACACTGAGTGTTCACTTTGTCTTTTGTATTGTTATATAGGATAGAGAGTTCCTATTGTCAGTGGTAGCTGCTATTATTTGTTATTTTCATCTTTAATTGTAAGCGCCTTGAATACACACATCCATTACCTCTTTGTAGGGTAATAACTGCTTGATCCAAGGATAAATCTGACTGCCATTCTGGGGTCAAGAAGGATTTTTTTTCCTAGCTTGTTGCAAAATTTAAAGTGCTTCAAACTGTTTTTTTTTTTTTTGCCTTCTTTTGGAGCAACAGCAAAAACACAAATGTGAGGAAGACTGAACTTGATGGACGCAAGTCTCTTTTCAGCTATGTAACTATGTAAAATTACACTGTTTGCAGATGATGCTCACAATGTCTCAACCTCTATCTCTATACCAACACTCCAAGCCATACTAGCACGATTTAGCAACTGCTCATACTGCAAACTCAATATCACTAAGACACAGACCATAAGCTTCCATGTACCCAACACTCAACTTACTCACCTACAAAACAAACACACATTCGATTAGAGGCACGACCACCGTACTTTTCCTGGGGATCGCACTCACGACAACCACACACAGACTATACAAAGCCAACTATGTACAGCTCCTCAATGCAGTTAAGAATCAGCTACAAGGCTGGAAGGGGAAATATATTTCTTGGCCGGCAGAATAGCGGCGGTAAAAATTATGGTTCTACCAAAGCTGCAATACCTCTTCATGACCCTGCAATTTGGGATACCAAGAAGGTTTCTTCTAGATACCCGACGGACCTTAAATCACTTCATATGAGGAGGTAAAAAAAACCTAGGATAGCAGCGGAAATCCTGTACAAACCTTTTAAAAACAGGGGCATGGGCGTGCCTGACATTTCTCGTTACCACTCCGCAGCCATGATAGGTACACTCTTATCCACCTTTCATTACGCATCACCGCTAGCATGGAGCCAAATAGAGGCAGCACACACGGAAGGCATACAACTGTCCACTCTAGCTTGGATACCCAAAGACATAAGACCAAAATACAAGGATATTTGCCCCACTACATGCAAACACGGGACAGATTCTTCAGGGAACATTACCCAAAAGCATACATATCCCCAGTCCTGCAAATTCATGCATTCCATGCACTTATCCAAGGTTTCGACTACAAGTTATGGTACACACATGAGGTTAGGTATCTCTCCCAGCTGATGACAAACGGCTGAATGCTCGATTTCGACTCCCTAAAAAATAGGTACAATCTCCCACAACCGGCCTTGTTCTCATACCTACAACTACAATCCTGGGAAGCATGGCGGTACGAGCATGACACATACACAGGGACGTAACCTGACAGGGGCAGAACAAATATGCATAGCCCCAAAACCGCCCCGAAAAATGATATCGCTCCTGTATAAAGTAGCCCAAAACCACAAAACTACTGAGTAAATGGGTTTCATAAAGGCATGGGAAAAAGACCTTAACCATAGCTTATCGAACGACAAATGGTCAAGAATATTAATGGCACACAAACACCTCACCCTCTGCACATCACATATTGAAAAAAGCAGGAAGGAATTGCACCATTGGTGCATGATCCCTACCAGACTGCACGGCCTTGATCACACAAAATTGGGGGCTTAAAGACACCAGGGACCATGTTCCACGTATGGTGGACCTGTCCGAAACTTACAGTCTTCTGGGAGGAAATCTCAGCCATCAGAGAAGGCTCCACAGGCACTAAATTACCACATACACTGGAAACATACCTATTACAGGCGATGCCCCCTAAGTTGCAAAAAACAGACATATATCTAGAATACTACATCACCATTGCGGCACTGACAACTACCAGCAGATCATGGCTTAACAAGGCCACACCTAGTATATCCAAATGCCTCAAACAATAGATACCACTAAGACATACGAGACCACGGCGAGAAAGCTGAGGACTATACATCAGTTCTGGTCAATAGCATGGCAATTTGGGAAGTATGGCGACGGACAGGGCCATGAGAGGGCCTAGGCCCATATACCCACGTTCATTAATACGAACACATCATGTCTCATTGGCTTGCTGCCCACATACAAATGACTCAATATAAGTCTGATACAAAATGCTGACTAAATGACCTCTTTCAGTTATGAGGACACCTCCCACTACCGCACCCCGCACCCTCACCTCTCCTCCCGCCCCTTCTCCCCTCCCCCCTAGTTACACTGTTTCATATGCGTTGAATGATTAACGAAGATGGTACATGTCATGATCTATGATGCTAGCCTAGTTGGAGCACTTAGTCATATTGCTGTTATAATTGACAAGGAGTAAGACGAGCTATTTGAATGTATGATGTACCAACCTACGAACACTGATTGTTCACAGTGACACTTTATGTAACTGTACCAAAACTTAATAAAATACTTTACAAAAAATTTTAAAAATTTAGATTGCTGTTTTAGGATTTGTGTTAATAATTGCAGGATTTCATTTAAGGTGCTAGTAATGATTTTCGTAAAGGTAGCTAGAGGAGTACTTTTAGGTGTAGTATCTTGACTGTTAAAAAATATTTTTCTAGTGGCTTTTCTTACACATTTGTGTATGTCTTAAAAAGCCTGAAAGGGTTTAAACGAGTTAGTTGTGACAAATTTAAGGCCCTTACTTAGGACAGCCAATTGAGTAGAAGGAAGGATTTTATGGGATAGGTTGAAAATGCCCATATCGTTTTTGGATTTTTTAATGTTTCTTCTCCTAAACTTTCTTTTTTGTATCCTTCTGCCACCTATCCTTCCACTTATGTGAGGCTTCTTTTCTTTGCCATTGGCTGATGAAGTGCATGTGCATGATCTCTAATGAATTGTCTTCAGTGTCTCCTTTAGAATCAATAGATAATAATTGATATCTATTATTGTGTTAGTATGAGACAGTTGATTTTGGTTGGTTCATATATTCATAATTGTTGTGAGCATATCTTGGTCTTTGTGGTCTTGGCCCGGGGATTGATTTCTATACTCTCTTCTGTTATCATGTGTGTCATTAGTGTAGGGGGCATATTTTTTGGGGGGAGAAGTGCTGTGTGTGGGGGGTAGGGGTGCTGTGTGAGCGGGGAGGGGGTAGGAGAGCTGTGTGTGGGGTGAGGGGTGCTGTGTGTGTAAGGGGGTGCTGTGTGTGTAGGGGGTGCTGTGTGGGGTAGAAGTGCTGTGTGTGGGGGTAGGGGAGCTGTGTGTGGGGGGGGGTAGCAGGGCCGGATTAACATAGGGGCTGATGGAGCTGCAGCTCTAGGCCCAGGCCCATGGAATAGGCCCATTTTTTTTTTTACACACTTAGGGTTTCCACCTGTATTTTATTGGCACAGCCTGTATTTGAGGCTGCCTGGCCGTTGCCGATATTGCAGTCATACTGGCAATACAAATGCTGGTATTTTTCTCAGTATAAACAGAGATTACGATGCAATACCAGCACTGGCCAGTAGGGGTCGCTGTGTGTGGAGAGAGGCAGGGATAGGAAGTCCCAGCATATCCCTACCTGCTTATCTCTACTCACTGATCCACAGGGGAGCAGCTACAGGGAGTCCAGACAGCAACTCCCACCCTGCAGAGACAGCCTACAGCTCAGAAAAGTGAGGGATGGGGGGGAAAGGCTGCAAGGAGACATACACTGAGGCACTAAGGGACATTGGGAGACATTATGACACAGACACTTGGGGACACAGAGACACATGGGGACACAGTGTCCCCATGTCTCCCAGTTCCCCCTATTCTCCCAGTGTCCCCATGTCTCCTAGTACCCCTATGTCTCCTAGTGCCCCCAAGTGTCTCAATGTCCCCATGTCTCCCAGCCAGTGTCCCTAGTGTCTGTGTCCTTGGTGTCTCAGTGTCCCCATATCCCTCAGCCAGTGTCCCTAGTGTCTGTGTCCCCATGTCTTCAAGTGTCCCCTATTTTCCCAGTATCCCCTAGTCAGGGGCGTATTAGCCCCTAGGAAAACAAGGCATTTGCCTTGGGTGGCATTTTCCAGGGGGCGGCAAAAAACGCCGCCCCCAAATGCCCAGGGCAAATGCCTTGTTAGCCTTGCGGCTAACTGGGCTGCCGGTCGGGCTGTTGGGCTGGTTGCTGGGCGGGCGGCTGGCAAGGGAGCTCTTCCTCTGAGCTCTCTGCTCAGCTCCCTCGCGCGCCGCAGAGTGAGGCTGGGAGCCGGAAGATGACGTCATCTTCCGGCTCCCAGCCTCACTCTGCGGCGCGCGAAGGACCTGAGCAGACAGCTCAGAGGAAGAGCTCCCTCGCCAGCCGCCCGCCCAGCAACCAGCCCAGCAGCCCGACCGGCAGCCCCACTAGACCCCAGGGAGGTAAAGAAACCCCCCCAGCATTCCCAAAGGTAAGGAGGCTGGGGGGGTAGGTTAAATTAATTATATATTATAGTCCTTCCGATGTTAGTCCTTCCGATGTCTTATCATACGTTAGTCCTTCCGATGACTTATCATACGTTAAGTCCTCAGATTTCAGCTGTCGTTCGAAAAAATTGGAGAATTGTGGCGACTGATGACACGCTCCCCAAGGTGTTTCGTGAAAGGCCTCTCATTTGCCACAAGAGGAATAAGAATTTAAAGGACATTTTGGTACATACAGACCCATTCAAAAGTTATTCCAAAGAAAATGACACCCAAAAACGGGGGTCAGTACGTTGCTTGGGGTGTGTAACATGCGGACACATGACACCCTCCAAGATGTTTAGCCACCCACATACAACGAAGAAGTATACCATACAGCATACCATTACTTGTAGAACGACGCATGTGGTTTATAAACTCACATGCCCCTGTGGATTGGCATACGTGGGCAAGACTGAGACCGCCCTGTGTGAGAGGATAAGAGGCCACCGCTCTAGTATCAGGTTAGCCTACAGGGACGGCCAGTCAGATAAGCCGGTGGCTAAGCATTTTTTACAATTTAAACACCCACTTGCTTCATTGAAATTTTTGGGTATAGACCATGTACCCGTATCACGCATGGCCGGTGATCGTGGGAAAGCGTTGTTGAACCGGGAAACATTTTGGATTTCGGAGTTGGATACGGTGTCTCCAAAGGGACTCAATGAAACTATATCGTACCTTTCATTCTTATGAACCTTGTCTCCAGCTTGTAATGTTTTTATTGTGATAATGTAGTTGTTTTA